>NC_068974.1:27877981-28183517 GCF_016808095.1 Vigna angularis | reverse complement strand
TGCTAGAAAATGCAAGAGGAGAGAAGCTTTCTGTGTCCTAGAAAATGTAAGAGGAGAGAAGCTCTTTGTGTGCTAGAAACAGAGAATGCAAGAGGAGAGGTAGAGTGAAGTGAAAAAGCTGTTTTTAAAGAAATATTTGACTATTTCTTTTTTCATTTTTTAAAATATTAAATAGTTTTAAATAGGGTGATGTGGGAATTATTTAAAAATTTGGAGGTGCAAAGTGAAGGGGTTCGAGGTGTAGGGTGAAACCCCCTTCATATTTCAATGTAGCATTAAGGGCTTGCTTGTTATATATCTATATTTCTGTGAGCTTTCCAAAAAGTGTTTTTTTTTTCCAGTTAATTTTGTCCTTTATACAAGTTTTTATTGATAATTAATCTCTCATTGAGAAATTTGATTGGTGATTTTTCATGTAATTTAATTTCAGATTTATCTTATATACATAATGTCATGTTTTAATAATTAAATATCCTTTTAAATGTTCAACTAAATAATATGATAATTACAATAAATATATGAAAAAATAGCAATGAAGGCAAACTTGAGAAAAATTGTAATACTAATTATTTGGTAAATTGTATAATGGCATTGATATAAAATTTTATAAAATATTATTATTTTTAAATAGTTATATCCAACGGTATTGAATTGGTCTATCCATCCTTATTATATATGTTCTCCAAAATACATAATAATACAGGAATGATGTTTCATTTGCATTAAATGATTTTTTATGTAATAATATTTATTTAACACAAATCTTTAAATAATTGACTAAGCTTAGCTAAGGAATTTTGTGTATACGTGGGTTTATGTTAGAAATTGTGAATAGAAAAATAATCTATTCTAATAGAAACACACTCACAATTAAAAGTATAAATAAAATCTCACCTATATTTACAAATACATTATAATAGTATTATTATTTAATATGTAATTTTTTTACAAAAAATGTAAACCTTATATAATTTTTGATGGTGACATGACTATGTATGAGCAAAGAAAAAAAATCCACTTGAAAGACCTATGATAAAGATTAGAACAAGAAAAACAAAGAAAGCTAGTGTTGTCCATATTAATTTAATACAATCCCAAGTTTCTAAAAAAAGGATTAATATGATGAATTTCATCATGACCCAAATGAAGAAAGACTTAAAACACTACTTTGCTGCTGTTTTTTCTTAGATAATTACTTTGTTTAAATAATGGTCCAATCTTTTGTAAAAACGAAACAACACAACACTTAAGAAATGTCAATGATAATATAAAAAGCTTTGATTATATCATTTTCGATTGCCATATTACCATCCTTAACATTTCTGGAAAGAAGGTTAATAAATTCAAAAGTAATACAAATACAGTCTTTAGAACTCCTCCCTTTAGTGAAACCATATTGATTAGGAGAAAAACATTCTAAGAATCCCTTTGTCCTTTCCTTTCCTTTTTGTTAGTTTATTACAGAGATATATGGTTTCTTTTCCCTTTCGCCTGTGACTCCAACCATTTTTTTTTTCATTTTAGTTTTTTGGTTGCAGTAATTGGGTTCGTGCTTTCTAATAAGTTTATAATCTTTAAGCTAAGTTGAACCAAACGGATGCAGGGGGGCAACTAGATTATATTTTTGCCTAACCAAATATGAATTTAAAGTTTGGTTTTTTTTTGGGTGGAAGTTACTGTTACCAAAAACACGGATGAGAGATTTTGAAATTCTTGATATCAGAGAGCTCTATAGAAATGACTTAAGAGGAAAGATTCCTGAGGAACTGGGTAACTTGAAGTGACCCATGTATAAATTGTTGGCTGTTTTACTCACCCATTTTTTGCACTTCGTATGTATAATTTTAACGAAGTTCTGCCTAACTATACTTCCTTACTAGTATCATTAGACACAATGCCTTATATGATAGCATTTGACATGCATGGATTCTTGGGTACAAACAAAGTTACATATTGAATACAATAAAAGATGGACATAAATTTATATATACATAAGATACCTCCATTGATAAGAGGCCTTTTGGAATGGTACCAAGAATAAATCTATGAGAGCTTGGCCCAAAGCGTACAATGTCTTACCAGTGTGGAGATCTATGTTTATGTGTTTAACCTCTGTACAAATGGTATCAGATCGGTATAAATATAAATTATCAAAAGATGATTATATGTGCGAACTTTTTTTTATATAAATTATTTTATTTAAGGATACAAATATAGCTCTTTGGTCAAGCAATGTGCTATTAACTATTGTTGGATAAAAACAAAAATGGGACACATCCACATGCTGAAAACAAGGGTCAATGTTTTCATATACCATATATTGAGGAAGAATGTCTTCCACCTTCATTAAAGCTCCTTAAATTGCTCCAATGCACCAACCATGTTTCTTGTCCTTTCTTCCTTCATTCATTATAAAATGAAAGCAAAATGTGCAGCAAAACACAACTCACCAAGAATCAAACGGTGAAGAAAGAATTCAAGAAGAGAAAGAGAGAAAGCCACGGGTACTACCGTGAAGAGAGAAACATCACCGAGAGGTGAAAGACACTTTGTAGTAGAAACTGTGAGTGTGCAAAAGAGAGTGTTTTTGTATACCATCCGAGAGGGTGAGATTTATTGAGAGATCCTCAAAGAGTGAGAGAAACACTGTAATCCTACTTTCATAGTGGAGATAATTTTCTGGACTAGTTCCCGTGGTTTTTTCCGAGAGGATTTTCCACGTTAAAATTTCTGGTGTTATTTTTCCCTACGCATACACTTTTATTTTTACGCTTTCGCATAGTGCCCATTTTGGGTTAGCAGAGGAGGGAACAAATACCGTTGTTTCCCAACAGTGGTATCAGAGCCACCAGTTCGAAAAAGTCAGAATCCTGTGAAACTCAAGATGGAAGGAGACATGTTCAAGCTAACTGCGGATAATTACTCTTACTAGAAGCCGATGATGGAAGATCATCTATACTGCAAGGATTTGTATGAGCCGATCACAAATCCGGAAATTCGAGAAGGGAAGACCGAAAAAAATTGGGAGATTCTGAATCGTAAAACAGTGGCCATGATTCAGAAATACATCGACAAAAGCTTGTTTGAGCATGTATCGACTTATACCGATGAGTATGAGTTATGGACAAAGCTTGAATCTATGATTCAAAAGAAGACTCCGAGAAATAAAGCTCACCTTGTCAGGCGACTCGTAAAGTTGGAGTATTCTGACGACCTGAATATGATCGAGCATCTCAACACCTTCAAAGGTATTGTGAACCAATTAATGAAGGCATATATGAAGATAGATGACGAGTTTCAAGCTCTTCTACTCCTTAGTTCTCTACCGGAGAGTTGGGACACATTGGTGGTCACTCTCAGTAACTCAACACCAGATGGAAAGCTCAGGCTGGATAACATTACAGATAGTTTGTTGAATGTAGAGTCCAGAAGGAAAGAAAGAGGAATGAGTAGTCACTCAGAAGCCAACGTTGTTGAGAATAGAGGAATGAGTGAACACAAAAGCAAAGGAAAACGTGAAAAGTCACGAGAAAGATTCAAGTCTCGTTCCAAAGGTTTGACATGCTTTTATTGTGGAAAAGATGGCCACAAGAAGCAAGAATGTAGATTCCTGAAAAGAGATCAAAAGAATGGAACTATACACCCTGATGTGATAGATCTCAAAAAGAAGTTGGAAAAAAAGACCACAACAGCGGTGGTATCAAATGATGAGAATGTGTTCCTTATCACTAAGGTAAACTATCTAAATATTGCTTTTGATAAATGCACTTGGATAGTAGATACCGGAGCATCTTTCCATGTTACTCCTCATGAGGGATTCTTCTCATCCTTTAAAAAAGGAGACTTTGGAATAGTGAAGATGGGTAATCATGTCACAAGCAAAATTGTGGGCATAGGAGAAGTGACTCTGATGACAAAAAATGGAAACAAACTTGTGCTGAAGGAGGTAAGACATGTGCCAGAAATGCGACTAAACCTTATCTCAGTCGGTAAGCTAGATGATGTTGGAATGAATAACCAGTTTGGAGATGGAAAATGGAAACTTAGCCGAGGAAGCATAATTGTTGCTCGTGGCAAAAAGCAAGGCTCTTTGTATGTCATACAAGGAAAGATATGCAAAGGAGAGACAAATGTTGCTCAAGAAGAAAGTAAGGAGTTGTGGCACAAAAGACTGGGGCACATGAGCGAGAAAGGATTAGAGATCCTTGCGAAAGATCATCTCCAGAGTATAAAAGGACAACCACTTGAATTATGTGAAGACCGCCCAGCAGGTAAGCAACACAGAGTATCTTTCCATAAATATGATAATAGAAAAAGAAGAGAGCATATTTTGGATCTTGTGTATTCAGATGTCTGTTCAACATCCGAAAGGGCCCTTGGTGGTGCTCAATATTTTGTTACCTTCATTGATGACCACTCTAAAAAATTGTGGGTCTATCCTTTGAAGAGAAAAGATGAAGTTCTACGAATCTTCAAGGAGTTTCATGCCTCAGTTGAACGTGAAACTGGTAGAAAGTTGAAATGCTTGAGAAGTGATAATGGTGGAGAGTATAGAGGTCCATTCGAGCACTATTGCAAGACTCATGGGATCAGACATGAGAAAGTACCTCCCAAGACACCTCAAATGAATGGCGTAGCTAAAAGATTCAACAGAACGATTGCCGAGAAGGTCAGAAGCATGTTGTCTCACGCAAAACTTCCCAAGTCATTCTGGGGGAAAGCCGTGTTAACAACAACTAATTTGATCGACTTATCACCATCAAGACCATTAAACGGTAAGATACCAGAAGAAGTATGGTCCGGTAAAAAGGCCTCATATCGCAACTTGAGAGTCTTCGGATGTAAGGCATCAGTTCAAATTCTGAAAGATGAAAGAGCAAAGCTCGATGCTAAGGCAAAAGAGTGCATATACCTTGGTTCTCCAAGAGATGAATTTGGTTTCAGATTATGGGATCCTGCAAACAGAAAGATTGTTCGAAGTAGAGATGTGGTGTTCTTTGAAGATCAGACAATCCAAGACATCAAGAAAGTGGAGAAACCAACACTTAAGCTGATAAGTGATCAAAGCCCTATCGTGATGAACAACTTAGGGGGAGAGACTCGTCAAGCTGAGACAAATCAGGAGTTACAACTTGATGAGATGGCTGAAGAAGCAGATCAACCTAATCTGACGGTAGAAGATCAAGCAATTGAGAATGCTCCACAACAAACCCAATTGAGGCGATCAACAAGGTAGAAGCAACTGTCAAGAAGGTATTTTTTAGATGAATATGCTAATTTTACTGATGAAGGTGAACCTCAAAGCTTTGTAGAAGCAATGGAGATGAAAGACAAAGACAAATGGTTGCAAGCCATGGAAGAAGAGATGCAATCCTTAAAGGAAAATCAGACTTATGATTTGGTAGAATTACCAAAAGAAAGAAGAGCATTGTAGAACAAATGGGTGTTCAAGCTCAAGAATGAAGAGAACAACCCAAGCCCAAGGTACAAAGCACGAATTGTCGTGAAGGGGTGCAACCAGAAGAAAGGAATAAACTTTGATGAAATATTCTCACTAGTAGTGAAGATGACATCCATTAGAGCGATTCTCGGCCTGGCAGCAACACTAGACCTGGAGATTGAACAACTGGACGTCAAAACAACATTCTTACATGGAGACCTAGAGGAAGAAATTTCCATGAAGCAACCAGAGGGTTTTGAAGAACTAGGCAAAGAACACTTTGTGTGTCGTCTGAGGAAAAGTCTCTATGGTCTGAAGCAAGCTCCAAGACAATGGTACAAGAAATTTGATTCCTTCATAATCCAACATAATTTCAAGAAGACTTCCGCAGATCATTGCGTGTTTGTGAAGCATTATGAAAATGGTGAGTCCATGATACTTCTCTTGTATGTTGATGATATGTTGATTGTAAGGAAGGACACAATTAAAATAGTTGCTCTCAAGAAGGCATTGAGTAAGTCTTTTTCCATGAAAGACCTGGGTGCAGTGAAGAAGATACTTGGAATGAAAATCTCCAGAGATCGTTCTAGAAGAATGCTATGGGTATCTTAAGAAGATTACATTGAGAAGATTCTCAAAAGGTTCAACATGCACAATGCCAAATATGCTCGTGTTCCAATTGCTGGACATTTCAAACTCAGCAAGTTGCAATGTCCAAAGAATGAAGAAGAAAAAGTAGAAATGAACAAGGTACCCTACTCTTCTGCCGTGGGTAGCCTTATGTATGCAATGGTTTGTACAAGGCCAGATATTGGCTATGTTGTAGAAGTTGTGAGCAGATTTCTGTCAAATCCAGGAAAGGAGCATTGGAAAGCTGTTAAGTGGATACTAAGGTATCTAAGAGGATCTATCAAAAGAAGCTTGTGTTTTGGCAATGGAGATCTAAAGCTAATCGGATATTCAGACTCAGACATGGCTGAAGATGTCGATTCAAGGAAGTCAACATCAGGTTATCTGATTACTTTTGCAGGGGGAGCTGTTTCTTGGCAGTCAAAGCTACAAAAATGTGTGACATTGTCTACTGCTGAAGCAGAGTATGTAGCGGTGACTGAAGCCTCTAAAGAGATGTTATGGATGAAGAATTTCCTAAGTGAATTAGGACATGATCAAGATGATTATGTGGTGAATTGTGATAATTAAAGTACCATTCATCTAACCAAGAACCCCATGTTCCATTCACGCTCGAAGCATATCGACGTCCGATATCATTGGATACGAGAAGCGTTGGATGAGAAGAAATTGAAGATAGAGAAAATCCATACAGACTTAAATTGGTCTGACATGATGACTAAGTCAATACCAACCAAGAAGGTTGAAGATTGTTGTCAAGGTGCTGGTGTCGTGGTACCTTCCAACTAAAGACAGGATGCAATGATGGAATGAAGGATGGAATACCCATTTTGAGTTTTATGGGGGAGTTTTGTTGGATAAAAACAAAAATGGGACCCATCCACATGCTGAAAACAAGGGTCAATGTTTTCATATACCATATATTGAGGAAGAATGTCTTCCACCTTCATTAAAGCTCCTTAAATTGCTCCAATGCACCAACCATGTTTCTTGTCCTTTCTTCCTTCATTCATTATAAAATGAAAGCAAAATGTGCAACAAAACACAACTCACCAAGAATCAAACGGTGAAGAAAGAATTCAAGAGGAGAAAGAGAGAAAGCCATGGGTACTACCGTGAAGAGAGAAACATCACCGAGAGGTGAAAGACACTGTGTAGTAGAAACTGTGAGTGTGCAAAAGAGAATGTTTTTGTATACCATCCAAGAGGGTGAGATTTATTGAGAGATCCTCAGAGAGTGAGAGAAATACTGTAATCCTACTTTCATAGTAGAGATAATTTTCTGGACTAGGTCCCGTGGTTTTTTTCGAGAGGATTTTCCACGTTAAAATTTCCAGTGTTATTTTTCCCTACGCATACACTTTTATTTTTACGCTTCCGCATAGTGCCTATTTTGGATTAGCAGAGGAGGGAACAAATATCACTGTTTCCCAACTACTATAGTTAACAAAAAGGTGCATTATTTTTAGTTTGGAAAGCAAACTCTTGTATCCAGATTTTTTTTGTGAGTTACATTTTCTTAAGGAGCCTAGTTAAAAATCATGTGAATAATAAATTACACATGGATAATGTTAATTACATTGTTGTGAATAAAAGCAATATAATTTAGCATAAATATTGTTATAATGCATATATAAGCATTTTATTTTGTATAACCTTTTTTCTTACTCACTTGTATATTTGTGATATTATTATTGTTATTTTGCAACCAAATGATGTTTCAACTATTCCTAATACTCCAATGGAAGGAAGAGAATCATATACAGTTAGCAATCTTAGTTTATTCTTTTATATTTACTTTAAGTGTTAGTTAGGTTCAACATTATACTTCTATTTTGTTTGAGAGAAAAAAATTGTGTTTGAATTTCAAGTATAATTGTCAGCCAGTAGTTTGGTTTTATATTTTGATTTTTAATGCCTACCCACTTCTACATCCTTATATAGTTCTATAATTTTCAGAAAATGTTTGAATTGTGAATCTTTAACTATTTTATCTCCTTATTTACTCACAACGAATCTTATTTATGCATGTTGTAATTTATATAACTCAGAGAGAAATTCTCATTCGTATATATAAAATTAAATTGAAAATTATTTTAAGAAAATAATTTTTCGTTTTTGTTGTTATAAATGATTAAATTACTAATCTTTCAAGAATTTTAATAAAATAAAATAAAATAAATTTATAATGAAATCCTCCGCTAAAAACATAGGTTTGTAATAATCACAAACTTTTAATTTGTTACAAAATTGTATACACTTATTATAGGTTTAAAACCTCCTCAATATAACCCTCCATGGTATAGTATAGGTATCAAAAGTTTTAAAAAATCGTCGCTGATTGCTTACGGTAAATCTAACTATGAAGGTTTTCAAAATTTCTGCAATTTAATTAGTGAAGGTTAAAATCCTCCTCTTAATTAAAATAAAATAAAACCCTCAGTATTTAGTTAGTTTTTTTAGTGTGATCTTTATTGACGTGATTAGTAAACGCATTTCAATGGCTTGGAATCGATTCCTTGACACAATGGAGCCAATTCAATTGCACTTTATTGATTCCTTGTTTATTAGTGTTCCAAGAGATCCGCGGTGGAAAAGCTGAGGTGGAGTGGTAATTATACATGTTGTGAAGTTGAGTTTTTGTGTTGGTGCTAACCTCGTAGTGGAGCATGTGATCGTTCAAGAACAATTTGGTAATCTTTATTTTTTTTTAATTAAAATATTTTTTAATCTAACATATAAGTTAAATCATTTATAAATACTTTCAAATTCACTCACTATCACTTTTACTTCTCTCGAAAAAACAACACAATTTATTCTCAAATCACTCAAATTCATTTCATCCACTTTTTTTCAAATACATCTTAAAAAAAGAACACTAATAAATTTTTAAAACTACTAGTGTAATTCAAAACCTTATTTTACTCTTTCCCTTTTAGGTTGAAATATTTCTTATTAGTTCAAAGGTTTAATCATCTTCTATGTCACTGTTTATGTAGATTTATCTCAAATTGATCCTTCAGTTAAATTTTATCTTAATTAGGTATCTGTTTGTACAAAATTGAATCAATTGAACCCTTTCCGTCAATTTAAATTAACGGTGTTATGTTTTGAGTTACGTGACATGTTGATATAATAAATGTTAACCACGTGGCAGTAACTTGGTGAAATGCTCTTTCATCCTCAGCACGTGGCAGTTCCGCTTTGGCATCGAGTTTGCAGAGGAGCACCAATATCAGCCAGGCGATCCGTTCCGCTATCCCAGACGAGCGATTCACTCCCTCACGAAGATTCCTTGTGAATCGCGGATTCAAAGTTGATTAACATCATCCGGATGGCCTCGCCAAGCCTCGCTTTTGAAGCGCACACTTGTAATATGATGGAGGAGGTTGATTCAGAAGAAAAGATGGACTCGATTTGTTGTTGGTTTTCACATATCGCGTTGTACAAGTCCAACATCCTAAACATTTTCTCTGTCATTTTCTTGCACGTAGACACGTTTTTCGGAAATCCGAACAGCGTCGTCGCGCCATCTTTGCAAATCGCGGTAAAACACGAGTCTGCGATCTTCCTCTCCACCGAACCAGAAAGAGAGCGATTTCTTGCCGCGAAACAGAGTTTGTACGGCAACCTGGATAGAGTTGAACGAGGCTCTCGGAGGAGGAATCGAGTGCGACGAGGTGATGCATAGTGGACTGCAGACTCGTAACGACCTTAAGGTACTGTTTGGCTTCCTAACGCGTGATGCTGAAAAGAGGAACGGTTGCTATCGGATTTCTACGCAGTCGGCGAACACCGAGAGACACACCAGACACTCGTCTTCGATCTCCTTGGAGTGCTCCTCTTTCCGGTACTTCACGCCTGCGTCGACGCTGATGAGTTCGATCTCACGGTGGGAAGCCTCCGACGCGACGGAGGGCTCACTAGTGGAGGGATCCCGACGACGACCATGCGAGGGGCAATCGAAGGCGAAGATGAAGATGTAAATTAGCACCGGGATGGTCACGAGGGCGAGGAGTGCGAGGATGAACTTGTGCAAGGAGAGATCGATGTAGCTAGAGGGTTGGCGAACGGTGGCGGCAGGGGAAAAGGAAGGACAATGATATGGAATATGGAGCCGAGGGTCCCGTTGAAGGGATGCGGGGGCGAGAAGGGTATTTTTATTTTAATTACACGTCACTAACACCCTAACTCTGCCACATGTTTTTCATTTGCATATTCAACATGTCATGTCATTGGAATGTTAACACCGTCCTCTCCAATTGATGAAAAGGGTTCAATTGATTCAATTTTGCAGAAACAGATACTTAATTGAGTTAAAATTTAACTGAATGACCAATTTGAGATAAATCTACATAAACAGAGACATCGAAAATGATTAAACCTAGTTAAAATTATCAATAAGAGTCTCTTATTATGTAATTTTTTTATTCTCTAGTGGTTTTTAATCAATTGATTAATCGATCAAAGTAGGTGGTTGAGCAACTACCTTGAGAAACTTACGTGCTTGAGTTGTAAAAAGGAGACAATATATTTCTTTTCCTGCTCCTAGCTAGCACAAAAAAGTTGGTCCTACATAAATGTCCTATATATTTTTTGGTCCCCTAGTGCCCCAAAAAAAAATCATAGTTTTTTAAATTTGACATAAAATAATATAGCCTTTGTACTTCCCTCGTAGGTTTTTTCCTCTTTCAGAATCCAAACTTGTTTTTTGTTTTTTATAATTGCAAAAATGCATTAGGAATTCTCAATAAATAAATAACTTTGCACACCGAAACTCCCTCCTTTTCAATATGCACCAACTTGAGATGCTTTTATAAAAAACTGATCTGACTTTTTTTTCGTCATTTTATGACAGTAATAGCACTAATTTTCCTCAACATAAATAGTATACCAATATTAAACCACTATGATGTGACCTCCAAAATGAAAAAAAAAAGAGGTCCACTATATCAGCTCTTTTTCTCTCATATAAGAAAGTCGTTGCATTGCATGAAAAAGTTTAAATGTATGCAGAGAAACTGGCAACACAAAAGGCCGTCAAATATATTTTATAATATTTATGTCTAGGTTTAAAATAATGGATCTTCCTCTATGAAATTTGCTGGTAAGTTTTAATAAGATCTTATTTATTTAATGGATATTGAAAAATAAAAGCAGCATTTTAAGTTGATAAGTTCGTATAATTTTCGTTTAAAAAGGTATCATCATATAATACTATTTAGATATATTTGGTTATCCCATTTCACATAAATTGCAATTAATATTAATCTGTATTGGATTTGTTTAATTCATTTTAAAAAATTTAATTATACTTTTATGTATTCACATTAAATAATCTATTTTTAGTCATTGTTAAGAAAATAATAATCACTAATTACCAACTATGTTAATTTCTTTGAACATATCCGTTTCTTTTTTTTTCAATAATTCTGATGGTTGTTTATTGGAAGTGTGAACTGCATCATGAGATTTGACATGCCTGCACTTGAGGGACTAGAAAGCAAGGAATAAGATTTGATTGATGGAAGGTGTTGTGAAGAAACTTAGTAGGGAATGGTGATTAGCCAAAGTGAGAGTGGTCTCAAAAGTAAGATATTAAACAGAGGAGTGGTATAATTGTGTGACATAGTCATGGATGTTTTGTTTTTCCATCTCAGCCGAACTGTTGGACATGTCATAGATAGTGCCCCCATTTGGATTCTCCGACATAATCACCATGCAGTGTGTTCCTAAATTAGCGTAGACAGCACAGAAACCCATACAAGAGAAGTAGGTAAAGTGTGATTAGTCATTGGGTCAAAGAAAGAGACCCCTAACTTTCTTGCATCCCTTAAAATAATAATATACTCACACAAACCCAACATAATCTTCTATCTGTCTAAATAGATGTGATTCAATCCACAGTCTACATGTTCCAGCCACGTGTCCAAGCTTCACACTTGTCCAATTTTCAAGCAAAGTTATCTTATTATTTTTTTTCTTAGGAAATAGGTTATTTTATCCTCAGTTTTGCTCCATTGTGTCAATTAGGTCTAATTTTTTAAAAAAGTGTCAAATTTATTTCATAAATTTTGTATCAACGAAGTCTCTTCCATTAAATAGAAACAAACAGAGTTAAGTGATTGATGATATGATAGAAGACATGCTATTTTGTAGATATATTTATGCTGACGTGTTAGTGAATGGGTGTAGAGATGAAATTTAAGGATGCACTTGGTATTTTCTGGGCCAGGCCCAAGCCCTTTTCTCTAGGGTTTCTTTTCTTCTTTTTCAGAAACGAAGGTCTCTTTTCCACCATCATTAGCGGTAGTTTTGCCCTCCGCATGACCAACGCTGCCGTGCCTCCCTCTGGCCAGCCAAAATTGTCGTCAACGACACCGATTGTTGCTAGAAACACCGCCAGCTACTACGGCGTTCCTCCCTCCGTGTGCGCTTGACAACGACGCTGTCCAGCGGAGCAAATCGCGTGTTTCTCCACTTTGAATCGTAAAGACAAATCACAACTCGTCCTGAGCCCTAATTCCTCCTCTTCACTTCAGCCTCTGATAGCATCACCGTTGACACCGATTAGAATCACCGGCGACATCGTCTTCATTGTTGCCTCGCAATCATTGTAACTCTGATCGAGATTCGAAACACTACTGCCACTCTTCTCCTTCTTCCACTCAACTCAACATTTTTACTCTATCCTATCTCTTTTTTATTTTAATTTTTGTTCTGTTTCAAGATTTATTATATTATGTATTGGTCTGGATTTGCTTTCCGTGTAGAATTAAGAGAAGAACATTTTCCTCTTCAATTGAATATTTGAGGTTATGGAAATCAAATTTACAAAGTAGTGGTAACTCTGTTAGATAACATTTTTTCTTTCCTTTCTTATTTTAATACTTATTTAATGATTTATGGATTCATTACATCTCCTACACTGTTATTTCTATTGCTTATTCCACAATTGTTGAATTTTTCTACGAAGATGAATTAGTGAAGAGGCATGTGTTATTTCTATTGCTTATTCCATAATTTCTGAATTTTCCATGAAGGCCGCAACAGGGGAGAATGACACGACGAAGTGAAAGGCGTAGAGGTAGGGGATGATCATCTCTAGGATGTTGAGGAATGTCCCATTGCTCTAGTTCCCAGTGGACTAGTATGAAACAATGTCATTGAAGACGAGCTCGAACTCGCGTTAGAAGGATGGTTTCAACTAGAGGGTGTAAAGCCCTGGGGAAGCACAATACTTTTCACGTCAACCTTTACCTTTCACAGTCAACTTCTAATTCACTAATACGTCAGTACGAATACATTTATAAATGACATGTTACCACTATTTTCTGTCATATCATCAATCCATTAACTCCGTTTGTTTCTATTTAATGAAAGAGACGACATTAATGCAAAATTTACCAAGTAAGAACCAAGTGGACACTCTTTTAAAAAGAAAGACCTAATTGATACAATCCAGTAAAACTAAATATAAAATAAGTTATTAAACTTTTTTCTTAAATCCTATATATTACATAAACACACACAACAAAAAAAATAAACGAGCTTTCTTCCTTTATTACCAAAAACTAAGGTTGTCTATGTTTTATATTTTTTCTAAACTTTCTTAAATGAGTATTAATATGTATTTGTGTACACGATTCTTAGTAAGTGAAAAAAAAAACATATTAATACTCATCAGAAAACTTCAGAAAAAATATAGATCATAATTAACCATAGTTTTTACTAACAAAGTAAGAAACCTCACTTTTTTTTGTGTTTATTTATCTGGATGGTGGAATTTAACTTTTAACTGTAATAGTCTCTATATTTTTTAATCCTTATTATCCTCAATTTGTAATGGAGACTGTTGTTGCTCATTTAAATTATGTTATGATTCTTCCATGAAATCACGTGAAGTTAATTAAAGAACAATTTTTATGAAGAAGTCCTCATGGGATTTGAAGAGCTAAGAAAGACAGGCTTTGGCATTTGTGTACACAGTTTATGGAATTTACGTGGTAATTTTATATTCCTCTTTCATATCTATTTCATTGTAGTCTACAGTATACTTGTTCCATTGTTATAATGAAGGAGGTTTGTTCTATAAAATTGATAAAATTATAGGATTTGTCCTCGTATTGATAAAATTTCATGTCTACGATGGATACAAATGAAAGAATTAGATCTTTAAAGATAAGGGCCCTTCCAAAGGAAATCAGTCAATAGGGAGATATTAATTTTAAGGATTTTTCTTCTTAAATAATATTTTTCTTTTTGTGGAAGATTTCGATTTGTTTTTGACAATTTTTTAAATGAATTGGAACAACCCAATTGTCTCATTTAATTATATTTGTTTTTGCTGATTAAAAAAACAAGATATAACTTAACTTTGAAACTAGGCCTCCTACAATTTTAATAGAATTAATATTATTAATTGATTGATAAGATTCTTATTATATTTTAGTTTAACAGTAATTATTAAACTAGTAAACAAGATTATTATATTTGTTATTGGATACAAGGAAAAAATTTATTTTATATATGTATATATAATTTTTTAACAAAAATTAGTGAATTTCGTCCCAATGAAAATAATTTTGGATAATTCTTAAATCAGTTCCCAAGATAAAATATTTATAATCACTCCTTTATTATTAACGCATCAAACATCTTTTAAAATGACAAAATCCTTAACAAAGTAAACAATATCTCAAAGCAATTTTAACCATATCATTGAACTTATTTCAACATGTCAAAAACTCTATATAATTTTAAAATGGAAAGTAAAAGTAATTTCTAATTCGTATAGAAACTTACATAGTTTAAATATCTTTTTATTATTGAAGGTATCAATGATATCCTAAAACATGTGCGAGAGTTTATAACTTCGACGATTGTAAAATCATATATATCATTAGTAAGTATACATTCTGACTTTTAAATACACTTTATAACCAACTTACATAAATCCTCAAAATTAACATTTCATTCCAAATTCTATCATACTAATTTTAACATGAAAATTCATGCCCAAATTAGTGATTGAAGAGAAATATGATTATATAGTAAAAAGAAGAAAATGATAGAGATTTAGTGTGGAGCCCACGCGTGCGGATTATCGCCGACCTGTTTTTCAGGGACATCCTTGTGGTGGCTACTTTGTAACGACAACCATATCTCAGAGCTTATTGTTTGAAACTCTTTGCATGGCACCGAAAGTGAAAAGATGGAGCATTACGTGGATCCTTTAACAGACACAAAAAATTCCACTGTCTTACCTCACACACTCTTTGTTAACCCACTCCAAATCTTATTCTCAAACAAATACAAAATAAACTCTTTTCTTCGTCTTTTTTTGCTAATCTATTTTTCACGTTTTTGTTTGACTTTGACCAGTTCAAAAATGCCCTTTATTTTTCTCATTTTCAACAGACATGCTTGCAGGATTTATTTTTATAATGTGAAGATGACCTTCTGATTATTTTCCACATAAGTTTAGAGATTTGGGTCTTTCTTGTTTGTCTTCTTGAAAGTTGTTTTTGATAGAAACAGCAGAGACCGTGTTTTTAATCAGTTTAGTCAATTTGATAAGTATGTGATCAAACACGAGAAATAATTAAATAAACTGGTATCAGTATTATAGTAATTAATCATCTACAATCAGGAGAAATAAAGTTATTTTGTTGATCAGATTAAATTAATTAATCATGTAATTGCTTGCATTTGTTAACCGACCTTTCGCATTATTTTATTCTCTTCTTTTCGTATCTGCCATTATTCTTGCAAGGTGTATCATTTGAAGATAGGGAGTTTTTTCAATATGTAAGTAAAGCTATGGTACATTAACAGATGGCTGTATGTAAACGAAGAGTAAAGAATTGATATTATTTATGTAGAGAAGAGAGAGAAACAGAAGAAAAACAGAACAAAGAGAAACAATAGAAAGGCTTTATAGACGTTGGTGTAGCTTTTGTTTAACATGCCCCTTTGAACTTAGGATGGTGTTAGGATGGTGGATGAAGATCCAAAACCTTAAGTTTATTACGAAATGCGAGAAAAAATTGACTAGAGATTGGTGAAAGTGTCAGCTACTTGAAACTGAGCCGTAAGATGTCGAACATGAATGAGCTTTTTATAGACTTGATCACGAACGTAGTGGAGATCTAGCTCGAAGTTTTTTGTTCTAGAACGCAGGATAGGATAGGATTGGTGGTAAGGAGAACTGTCCATTGGTTATCAGAATACACCATCGGAGGAAGAGGAGAGACATGCAATTCACGTAGAAGCGAGAGAAGGCACGAGACCTAGGTGACAACAGAAGTAATACTTCAATATTATGCCTATGTGTTACGAGAAACCAACACTAGTGCAGAACAGCGGTTATTTTTTGCTTATAGGCACCGGTTCCGCAACCGAGGCATATACAAGCGAGGTAGAAAGGAGTAGACTTTTTGCCTCGGTTCAGAACCGAGGCAAAAATTTTCGGATTCTACCTCGGTTCACAGATAACCGAGACAGTAGAGTGTTTTTAATTTTTTTTAGATCCAAATCGGATATCCATTTTTCCAGAAACCCTAGCCGTGTTTTCTTCCTTCTCCGTGCCTCCACCAAATCATCTCCTCCATACGCGAAACTAATTGCAACAACCACCGCAAGAACTCATCTTCATCACGCGAAGCCATCGTGCCACCATGGAAATTGCGAGACAACACCTTTGAAAGCTTCGTCTTCACAGAAACTCCATTCGCGACCTACAAACAAAAATCACCAAAACTAGAAATCAAGCCCCAAATCGCGAGATCCAGCGCCTAACCGCCACCACGTCGCTGTCGCCGCGTCCTCATCGTGCCATGAGAAAAGAGTTTCCTTCCGATCTCGCGAAACTCAGCCAAGCCCAACGAGACACTTTGGAGCAGCAGCGAGAGAACCAGAGGCACCAACGAGTGAAGAAAGCGAGTAATGAGGATGGCGCCAGAGCAATGGAGGCTTGCACGAGGAAGAAGAAGACTTCTTGGGTGCGCGAGGAAGAAAAGCTCTTGCGGGAGGAAGAAGAAGATTAAATAGTAGATTAAAATTTTTAACGAGTTTTGAAGTATAAAAAGCTATACTACCTCGGTTCTTCACTTACCCGAGGCAATAAATGCCTATATTGCAAGTGTTTTATTGGAAAACCATATAATAGAAAGAAACAAACTGAATTTATCAACCACCAACATTTCTAAAAAATTATAAAAGTTTGTAGATAATTATTATTTTTGATAAATTTTGAATGAATTAATTGAGGTTTGTAGATAATAGTATTGTTAATAAAACTTATAAATAGACATTGTTAGATTAGGAATTATCAACAAATCACTAGTAAAAAAAATTGTTTTTTAACGCGTCTTATACGCTTCGGTTTTATAAAAACCGAAGCATAAAAAAATGCGGTAGCATTTCTGTAATAATAGCGAAGTTATATACTTTGGTTCAAAAAAATCCGAAGCAGAAAGGTAATATTACCTCAGTTTTAAAAGCAATCAATGCATATACCCATGCCCAAAAAACCTCTCTCTTCTGCAATTCAGACTTTTCGTGTGCCGGCTTTTTCAGAAAGAGGTTATTGCCTTGGTTTTAAGGGTAACCGATGCCTATACCCCTGCCCAAGGCACCTCTCTCTTCTGCAAGTCAGACTTTTCATCTGCCACCTTTTCAAAAAGAGGATATTGCCTCGGTTCCAATAGCAACCGATGCCTATACCACTGACCAACCACCTTTTTCTTTTGCAAGTCAGACTTTTACTCTGCCATGTTTTTTAGAACAGTCATATGGCATCACTTACCAACAGAACCGAGGCAGTATGTCCTACCAGACCTGCACATGAATGTTCTAATTCCCTTTGTCAAACGTTTAAAAATCATTTAATATGAGAATAAACTGCTTCAGTTCTAGGGGAATCGATGCCATAGGCTATTTTCTTCGTTTCACCAAAGAACCAAAGCCAATAAGTTCAACTTTATTTTAAAAATTGCCATTAGGTTAGAAGTTTAGGCATCAGTTAAGTAAGTAACCGAGGCAGTAGGCTGTCTATTACCTCGGTTAAGTAAATAATCGAGGCAGTATCGTTTTTTATTTTCCCTCCTGCGAAGGCAGTTCCTTTCACTGTTCTTCTTCCTCGTTAAACTTTGTTTTCTCTCTTCTCTGCTAGACCTTAATTTCTCGCGACCAACCTCTCTCTTCCTCCATTTCTCGCGGACTCTTCTTCTCCATCCTCTACGGCGACTTCCTCTCCACGTTGGGTGCATCCATTTGTTGCAAGAACGGTTGCACCGTTGTTCTCCCTAAGCGCTGCCTCCACCACTGTCGTCATTTTTTGGGTGTCGCCATCATCGCCGCCACTCCGCTGCGATTCGTTCAATTTTTGGGTGCCGCCTTCGTCCCTGCCATTCTCGTCTTCGTTGTCGCTGCTGCCGTAGTCGCCCCTGCTGCCCTCACAGTCGCGTTGGTGCTGCCTGTCACGGTAAGTTGTTCAAACCCTCTCTATTCTTGTTTGTCTTTGATATTTAAATTGATATATTGGTTGAAAATTATATGTAGTAATTGATTTAGATGTACTTGATATATTTTTGACATTAGAATCTAAGTAATTTAGATATAGATTCAATAAAACGGTGTTAGGGTTATCTCTGTGTAATGGTGGCTGGACAATCCACATCAAGTTAATGGCCTTTTGAAGTTAATTAAGTTGTTAATAGTATGCAATTGCCAAAGCCAATCCTTCACTACAGTTTAACCTTTGAACAAATTTAAGATGAGATAAGTAAGGCTCTAAAATTACTTTTGAACAATATAACCCTTTATTTAATCTAAATTAAATTACTATATATGTTGTGCATCTAATAATAGATGCATTAAAGAAAAAAGATTGGTGGACATCTTCTTTGTTCTAAACATCTAGAGAGAATTAGCAAGGAATGAAGAAAAAAAAAGGTAGTTGATAAACATGATTAACAAATAATGAAATGATAAAAAAAGAAATCAAGTATGTTAATTAAGTTCTTATAACTATCAGTGTATGATTCTCACTTGTTGTTTGCTTGAATAAATTGTTTGCTTGAATATATTTTTTGCTTGAATATATTGTATGTTGCATATGTAATTATTTGTTTGGTTGAATATATTGTTGTTGTGAATTAGCCTTACTTTCCCGTTTGAGATTGAATACAAAAATTATTTACTATCTCCAGAATTATTTGAAAAAATGTACGTTTTACAAATGAATAGAAAGGAGATGGTAATAATAATTTACAAGTATTGAATCTTGAATTGTCTGGTTGGACAATTTAAGGAGAGGAATAACTTTTTCATAGTTTATTAATACATATAAATTTTAATATACATGTCTTAAATTTCATGAAATTTTGCAGTTGTGTTTTGTATTGATCTTCGGGTGCATATTTGATTGTGATTTATAATCACTTTCATTTCGTGTAACCTGAAGACCAATGCAAAATGCTAAAAATTTTTTTGAAATTTTTGATATGTTAATTAAAATTTATATGTTTAATAAACTAAAAAAAAGTGAATCTTCTTGAATGAGATAGGGTCACACCTTGAATACAAAACCGATCAAAGTAATCATTGAAGATTATTGAAATTGTGTAAATAATTTTAGTAAATATGCGTACGGATTGACATTGGATTAATTCACCACGCATCAGTGTCAAGTACGAGAGATGGGTAGAAGAATTTATACAGTTTGCGCGACATAATGCGAGTACAAGTGGTGATGATGAAGTCAAGTTTAGATGTCCCTGTGTCAACTGTTTGAATGAGAGGAAGTTGAACGCAATCGAAATTAGGAGACATATTATCTGTGATGGTTTTGTACGAAGTTATACAACATGGATATGGAAAGAAACATACTTTCCAACTGTCTCTCCAACTGAAAATATATATGATTTCACAATGGATATGGAAGATCGACCGGAAGAAGACAACTTAGAGGACATGATCCGCGATGTTGGCGCAGAAGCTTTTTCCCAAGCGCATGTATATGAAACAATGTCCGCTGATGCAGAGACTCCTTTATATGTGGTTCAACTAAGATGGATGTATCCTATTGAGCGTTATATGAAGATTTTGAAAGGGTACGTCAAAAATCAATATCGTCCAGAAGGTTCAATGATTGAAAGGTATATTGCTGAAGAAAGTATCGAGTTTTGCTCTGATTATATGACTAAAGCAAATCCGATAGGAGTCCCTCGGACATCATGGTTAAATAGATGTTCTAAAAGTAAAAGCATCCAAGGTGTGAATGTGGTGACGAAAAGTCGTGAAGAATTGATGCAAGTACATATGTACATATTAAACAACACATATGAGGTGATCCCATTTTTGGAAGCACACAAAGCCGTTGTAAAGGACAAGTATCCAAGACAATAAGAGAAATGACAGTTGATGGAGCATAATAGAACATTCTTATCCTAGTTCAAATCTGAAGTTTTGAAAGAATCACGACTTTCTGAGACTTTGTTGTGGCTAACAAATGGTTTGAAGTTTAATGTTGTATGTTGTACAGGCTATGAAATTAATTATTGCATATACAAAGACTTTGAATGATAAAAGCACAATACAAAATAGTGGCGTCAGTCTAGAAGTTGAGTCGCTACAATTTTCCAGATCCAAAGATCAAAATCCTGTAGTTGGATCAATGAAATATTATGGTAGAATATAAGAGATATGAGAGGTTGATTACATTAAGTTTTTTGTTGAACTCTTCAAATGTAAGTGGGTTGACAATAAGTTTGGTGTCAGAATAGATGAATATGGTATGACACTAGTTGATTTTTAAAAGGTTGGTTATGGAGACAAACCTTTTATCATGACATATCAAGCAAGTCATGTTTTTTATGTCAAAGATCTTACGTCTGACCATTGGTATTTTGCTCTTCAAGGAAAAAGACAAATTGAAGATAATTAAGAGAATCTAAGTAATCTTCATATTGCTGACAACCATCCATTTAAAACGACAATAAATTTGGATGATGGCCTTCTTAGTTGATGATGTACATATAATTCGGCAAGATCACAATGAGGGAATATACATATGACCAATCCATATAATTATGTATGAATTTCATATTTGTGCAAAATTTATGGCTTTTGTTAAATAATATATGTTATTTTATATGTCTTTTATTAATCTTTCATCTTATTTATTGTGATAGATATATGGCTGAGGCACTACATTCGTTAGGGGATGAAGTCCTCACTTCTAGACCCACAAGAGGAGCGATGAGGTTGAGACAACTTATACTTAGGAGAAATTGTTGGTGCGATTTTTACTCGGCAAGTGTACCAAATCGCTTCAAGTAATATAAAATGGTAAGTCCAAGTATCGTTTTCCCAAGAGACTCGTAATACTAAAGAATTGTGCGATTAATAACTCATCCAGACTCAAGAACATAACATCAATTTACCAAACAAGTGCAAAAACGTAAATTCATACATAATTACAAATTTGGACTCTGGTAGTGAAGACACTTAGATATGGAAAAAGGTCCGAAATGATATGGAACGACTTTGCTCAGATTAGATTTCACCACTTTCACTCTTGTGCATAAAAAGTTTCATCTCCTCTCCATTAATTACTAATGTCAATCCACTAAAACACTCTACCCCTAATCTCTTAGGTGAAAAAGTCTAGGTTTTCCTTATCAAATCCCAATGTCTTGGACAATCTAACAAGTGAACCCGCATTAAGAACTAGGATCTTAAGACAACAAGTGATCATCTTCCATCTCTAGAACCAATAATCACTAGGAATCTTGTTTCAATTTGTCCTAGGTTCCACCTTACGTCTCCATAACCCATGAAACCTCAAAATCAAGTCATGAACGTGTCCATTACATGCAGGCTTTAAGCTCAGAAACAAGAAACTAGAAATTAACAGAGCAGGCATATATATATTCAAATCATTCATCAATTACACAAGAATTCAGTAATTACATCAATTCTTAACAAAATGAAACTGGTTCTCCATTTCCATGGAAGAACCTCAAGCTTACAAACATGGTGGATGGGAGAAGAAGAAGACCCAAGGAGGAGAAAAGAGATGCTTCCACATGCCCCAACCGGCCTCCATGAGCTCCTGTAGTGAAGTCGCGCCTCCACACCTTCGTCCTTGAGCTCTGGGAGGGTTTCCCCCCTCCAAAAACTGACTTCTCTGCCTCTGGTTCGCGTTCTTAAAGAGATGAGTCGTAAGTGACTTTTCGCTGGGCGAACAGGGTCGGCTCGCTGGGCGACTGGTGCTGGCTCGCTGGGCGACTGGTGCTGGCTCGCTGGGCGAGCGTCATTTTTCGCTGGGCGCACGCGCTCGCTGGGCGAGCGTCCACTGCGCGCTGGGCGAACGTCCACTTTGCGTCGTCGCTGGACGAACGTCCACTTCTCGCTGGGCGAGCGTCCACTTTGAATCCTCGCTGGACGAGCGTCCACTTGCTGGTCACGAGCGTTCGTTCGCTGGACGAGCGTCCACTCGCTAGGCGAGCGTCCGTTCGCGCTAGGCGAGCGTCCTCTGCGTCCTGTGCTCGCCAGTTCTTTCCAATCCTTATTCTGTTGCAAAATAAACACACAAAAACACTCAAACTGATACAAAATCAACAATATATACATTTTATGCAACTTTTCATGAGATTTTACTCCATAATTCATCAAAGGAGATTAAAATAAGTGCTCAGGATATGCAATTCTTGGCACTTATCACACCCCCAAACTTGAACTTTTTCATGTCCTCATGAAAAGCAAGAGATAACTTAGCCTAAAGAACAATTCAACTGCAATGGTCTAGCAACTCAAGATACAATTTTAATCAAAATAAACAAAATCAATCATGCTTGCTCAACTTATAAATCACATTCAAGAGACAATGCAGTCTTATCAAGCTTCACTTCAATCATGGTGCTAACAGTTCAAAATCACATGATAGATGCAATTGATAGATCAACAAAAATGACAAGATGTTTTCACTGAATGCATGGAACCAATCCTCACCAAGGAAAGTGTTTCACTCAAGCACATTCATGTATAAGGATGTGTATCTATCACTCAACTATCACAGTGTTACACAAATCAACTTTGCATTTCATTTCAACAATATCAAACACATTCACAAACAAGTTACATCACAATCACAAGGACTTTTTGAGGCTTGTATTGTGGCTGGGCTAAGAAGAAAATTTGGTTTTTCTGGACAACAAAGTACCTTAACTTCATGATATAACATAGTCTCTCTTTTGCTCCAAATTTGAATAAACCACTTCTCAACTTATTTCCCAACTCTTTTTCATTGAATTCATGTATTTGTTTCTCTTCTTCTTTCTTCTTTTTCTTTCTTTTTAACTCAGCTTATTGTTTTCTCAATGCTTCCTTTTGATAAGAACTCCCCCAAACTTAAACCATTCTCCTCATCCTAACAAATATGTTCATCTAAACTCAAGGTAAGGAGGTTAATGATCTTTCAATAAGCTTAAGGTTTCAGGAATGAGAAAGTTTTCTTCAGGTTCAAAGGTTATGCATTGGCTTTTAGGTTCAAAATGTAGAAGAGATGGAAGAACAAGATGGCCTTGATCATTTGTAAAATGCAAGTAACTAGTTCAAATAGAGAAACTCATGAAAAATCAACTGTGATTCCAAAGTAATAGCATTCAACAATAAACTATGAGGCACAACATCTCACAGGTTTACTCAAGGTTCCAAAATTTGATAAACACCATGCCAAGAATATTGATCACAAATAAAAACAAGCATCCATCTAAACAGATACAAGCAACCACAATCTCTGTTCAACAAGCTCAACCACATAATCTCAATCAGATTTTCAAAACAATTCTCATAGATAAAGAGTAAGCACAAAAGATTTGTATTCAATTCAAGCATCACCAATGATTCACTCAAATCACCAGACCAATTGCACAAGAACTATCCACAAGGCAAGTCAAAAAGAAATCAAAAACACAATTGAAAGTAGATCAGAAATCGAAATTAAACTAAAAAACCGATCAAAATGGAGTCTTTGCAGCTCCAGCAGTGTATGACACTAGCTTCACTTTCATCTCAAACATCTTCCTCCAACAGTAGCATATAATCCGCAACTGCTCCACCTCCCTCATCAGTAAGGGCCTGGCCCCCAGGCCATGCTACACGAGCATCAAAATCTTCAAGTCACAGGGTGCTCAGCTCACACTTGGCTCAAAGGTTGATTAATGGTGGTTTTGAAACCTGTAAAGTTCTAAGGAAGATCTAATCCTGTAACAAGAAAGCTCAAAGTAAAATTAGTATCTCATAGTCAACCACTGGATAGAAAGATCCAAAAACACACTAAAAGAAATGTGCAAAAGAAAGCAAAGAAATAAACCAATGAAAGTCAAAACAAACAAAGACAAAAGCACATGAACATAGAGGGAAGTCTTAAAATTAAGACTTCCAAAGGTACAACAACACAAAAAGGTTTAAAAACACATCAAAAGGAGTGTGTGAAAGAGTGCAAAGCAAGAGAAAACTCAAAATCAATCAACAAAAACAAATGTGCAACACCAGTATTGGGGGCACCAAATCAGATTTTTGCAGTGGGTACCCCAATTTTTTAGCCTAAATCTCGCCCAGGCGATTTAGGTTTAGCTTAAGCACTACCATTCCAGTGAGCACCTTAATTTCAATGCACTTACACACAAACCAAGCTAAAACTAACATAATACACTTATACAAACCACAAAAACAACATTACAACTCAAAAATCACAAACATGCAATAAAATACAAACATGCATAACACAAATCACTAATTGAAATTGAAACACATACAAGCACATGATACTAAAACAACACTAACACAAGTAAAAAGGGTAAGAAAGTTGGGTTGCCTCCCAAAAGCGCTTGTTTAACGTCAGTAGCTTGACGGATTAATCAATGAAGTGCGGAAGTTGTTGTTGGTGTGCTCCGCTCACCAACTCTTGAATCACTTGCTAGCCACCAATTCAATTCTCAAAGTTTAAATTCTTCATTTTAGCCCTTCCACTACCTTGACATCTTCAAACACTCAATCCTCTTCATCACAGGGTGGTAGTGACTAGTCTTTCTCTTTTTCTTCTCCCTTTCTTCATCTTTCACTTAAAACTTGGAGCCTCTTCAAGGGAGGAAGAATTTGGGGCAGCTTGTGATGCTCAACCTAGTTGGCTCCTTGTGTCCTATAATTCCTTCAATCTCAGGGTCTTCATTATGCTTTTGAGGCTGCAGTCCTCCTTATGTGAACATCTCCCTGCATACACTTAGACACAACTAGGCTAAAGCCACAAATTAGCCCAAACAAAAGTGAAAATTTATTTACAATAAAAGAGTTAGTTCTATATACAAAATCAAGTCTACACAAGTTAAAAACCTCACAAAAGTCTAGTATTGACACGAGTCCCCGGCAACGGCGCCAAAAACTTGTTGAGACCTCGGCAAGCGTACCGAATCGTACAAGTAATAAACCGATAAGTCCGGAAATCGTTTTCCCAAGAGATTTGTTTCGATTCACAGATTGTTAAAGTTTACCAATTTAGCGATTATTAAACGTAATTTTGTAACAAAAGTAAGATTTGCATACAGATGAAATTAAAGTGGTAAAAACAGATGAATTAAAGTTCACTGGGGTTGAAATTCAAGTTCATCACTCCGGTAATTTTCTACTAACACAATTCCTCAAAATTAAGCATCGACATTCTAGGCGCATGCAGCCTCTGATCCCTCAGATGACAGTTCATAATCACTCAAACTAAATTACTAATCCCTTAGCTAATTCAGTTATCAGATTTGCCTTAAACACAATGTCACAGATGACTAAAAATTCCCTCCTATGTCTAGGACTCGAAATCCTTTAGCAGTTCTATCTTAGGTCTGCGGTCTCATACATTTCCCAATGATTTAACCGTTCAAATAGCTCAGATTCCCATCATAGGCATGAGTAATAAGGATAGAACACATAATTCAAACAAGTTCATGCATTAATAGAGAAATTACATAGAAGTTCAGAAATTTAGTCTCAACCCTAGTGAAATGGAGTTCTAGCTACACATATACATCATAGAAGCGATAAAGCATGGATTGGACGGTGGAAATTGGTGGTTTTCCACCATGAAAGCACCTAGACACGAGCTCTGCAACGTCCTCTGGTCTCCTCCCCTCCAGACACTTTTTCATTTTTGCCTCTGGATCGCGTTTTTAAAGAGAAGGGCTGTAAGTGATTTTTCGCTGGGCGACGAACGTACGTTCGCTCGGCGAGCGTCCGTCGCTGGGCGAACGTTCATAGCTCGCTAGGCGAGGGTCCAATTAGCGTCCGTCGCTGGACGAGCGTCCACTTCTCGCTGGGCGAGCGTCCACTAAGTGTCTTCGTAGGACGAGTGTCCACATCTCGCTGGGCGAGCGTCCACATCTCGCTGGGCGAGCGTCCACTAAGCGTCCGTCGCTGGACGAGCGTCCACATCTCGTTGGGCGAGCGTCCACGAAGCGTCCGTCGCTGGACGAGCGTCCACATCTCGCTGGGCGAGCGTCCACGAAGCGTCCGTCGCTCGACGAGCGTCCACATCTCGTTGGGCGAGCGTTCTTTCGTGATTCTACAGGGACGAGCGTTCGCTGGGCGACGAGCGTTCACTCGCTGGACGAGCGTCCTCGCTGGGCGACGAACGTTCACTCATTGGACGAGTGTCCTCGTTGGGCGACGAACATCCGTTCGCTGGGCGAGCATTCGTTCAGGCTATTTGATCCTTCTGACTTTGGCAAATGATGCTCTCCAAGTCTGTGATAGTATCCAATCCTTATTCTACTTCGAAATAAGCAAACAAAAGTATCAAAACACATTTAAACAATCAAAACTATATTTACATCAACATTTATATACTTTTCATGAGAACTAACACTAAAACTTACTCAAAAGCACGACAATTTAAGTAAAAAATATAAGAAAATTTCACACCTATCAAACTCCCCCAAACTTATATATTTTCATGTCCTCATGAAAATAAACAAAAACAATAGAAAAACGAACCCAACAAAGCAGTTAGTATTCCATCACATAATCTCTGTCACAAAAGTAAGGATTGTACCTACATTTCCAAATATTCAGATCAAATGTCATGACTTCTATATTGACAAGTTCTTGAATCCAAAATGATAAGACAACCAGAAAAAGAATAATACAAATATGCTCAATCAGTGTTTTCCTCATCCTGCAAGTGTTTACACTCTAATTCACGCTCAGAGTGTCATCAACTACTTCATCAACTTTTGCAAGTCATCTCATATACAATTCACACATTCTGATTTAAATCAAAAGGACTTTCTCAGGTTATAACTTGGCTTGGCTAGAAGAAACATGGTTTTATAGGGAAACAAAACAACACTCAAGAAGAGGAGAACAAGAAGAAAAACATAACAACATTGAAACTTATTTATCAACTTCCTCTTCATTCATCACATAACACATTTTCTGAATTTTTTTTTTCTGACTTAGATTTTTTTTTTCAAACATCAGTTTAAGACTCAACTGATTATGATTTCCCCCAAACTTAATTTCTACCTATCTCTTGACAAATATGTTTCTTGTTCTCTTCTTCTAGAGTGTTGGATAAGGTAGATTGTTCTGTAAGAAGCTCAGGGTTCACAAAAAAAAATATATATAAGGCTCAAACAGGATAACAAAGGATGAATATTCACATATGGGTAGTCATCTGGCCAAGTAGTTAATTTCAAAAACAAACAACTGCCTTTCTCATTTCTAAACCAGAATGCATCTGTAATGATAAGAATTATGCAAAAACCAAATTCATAGCAATAACAACTTCTCACTTGCTTTCAAAGCTATCTCAGTACACTCAGATATTCAACTTCTGGGTCACAATCAATCAGATTCAAGAACAACTCATATATAATCATAACAAAAGTTCTAAAACTCAGATTTTGCAATAACAATCTCACAATCATGCCAGTTATCATGGACAGAATTCAAAATTCAAATTCAAACTTCAAACACACATTTTACAATCAAATCATTGCAGAAACATAATTCAATCCACACAACCAAAATAACTGAAAACATAAATAGATAGAGTTAGAAAGCTGGGTTGCCTCCTAGTAAGCGCTTGTTTAACATCTTTAGCTTGACACTAAGAAGCTCTCTGTGGTTGAGCCAATGGTTTGAAATCATCCTTCATGAATATTATATGCATGGAATAAGAAGAAGGACTTATTCCTTTCAGATCAGAATTTGAACAACCTATAGCTCCTTTGTCCACTTTCAAGAATTCAATTAACTTTTCTCCCTCCAGAGTGGATAAAGCATTGTTGATGATCACAGGTTTATTGTCATCTTTGTCAAGAAAAGCATACTTCAAATGTGAGAGTAGCAACTTCAATTCCAGCTTCTTTTCTTTTGTCTCTTCTTCATCAGATGGAATCTCCTTTAAAGCATCTAGACTCTGTATACATTCATCAATTAATTTCTCTTCATCTGCAAGTAAAAATTCACAAGCATCAACAAGAGTTCTTTCAAGAGGTGATGATATATGCATCGTCTTCTGTGTAATCATGCAGACTTCCTCAAGTTCATCAGTTTGAAAGCATGTATCTTCATCATTTGGGTGAGACATTGCTTCAAAAACATTGAAATTTACTTCTTCATTCTCAACTCTCACTTTAAGCTTTCCATCATCTACATCAATCAACACTCGAGCAGTCTTCATGAATGGCCTTCCCAGAATCAAAGGAACTTCTGTATCTTCTTCCATCTCCATGATAACAAAATCCACTGGAAATAAGAATTTGTCAACCTTTACCAGAACATCTTCTACTACTCCATGCGGATATTTGATCGATCTGTCTGCCAATTCTAGAGTCATGCGTGTGGGCTTCAACTCTAATTCTCCAATCTTTTTAAACATTGACAGAGGCATAAGATTGATGCTGGCTCCAAGATCAATTAACGCCTTCCCAATAGCCAGTTTACCAATGGTGCATGGAATTGTAAAACTGCCTGGATCTTTAAACTTTGGTGGAAGCAACTTCTGAATGATAGCACTGCACTGGCCTTGTACTTCTATAGTTTCTTCCTCAATATACTTTCTCTTCTTTGTGAGCAAATCTTTCATGAATTTCGAGTAAGCAGGTATTTGTTGCAGTGCTTCTGAGAAGGGCATCTTCATTTCCAACTTCTTGAAAATATCAATGAAACTCCTGAACTGTTTTTCCTTCTCGTTTCTAGAGAAAACCTTTGGATATGGAAGAGGTTTCTCATACATCTGTTCTTTCTTTTTCTCTCCCTCTCTCGCTTTTTCACTTTCTCTATCCTCTCTCTCTTTTTCTTCATCTCCCTGTTTACTCATCTCATCTTTTTCTTCACTCATCTTTTTCTTCACTCACTTTTTTCTCAATCTCTCTTTCTTTCAGAATTCTTCCTGACCTTGTAGTAATAACATTGCAGTCTTCCTTTGGATTTACTTCAGTGTTTGCCCCAAAGTCCTTCTCTGATTTTTCTTCCAACTTTTTAGCTAATTGACCCACCTGAATCTCCAAATTCCTAAGTGAGGCTTATGTACTTTTATGGTTGGAAATTGATACCTGCATAAACTGCTGAAGAGTTTCTTCTAGTTTTGAAGTTCTTTCTGTCAAAGAAGGTTGTTGCTGAAAGTTCTGTGGAGGTGGTCTGTTGAAAGGAACAACTTGTCCCATACTCGGATGAGGTCTCCATCCTTGATTAAAACTTTGACGTTGATCATAATTTGTCTGAAGACCTTGATTTCCCATATAATGTACTTCTTCATGAGACATGCTTTGCACTACACGTTGACCATTATTATGATCTCCTTCGCACAATTGACAGCTCTGAACCATCTGATGTTGAAATTGAGAAACATTCTACAGTTCTTTAGGTAGCTGAGATAACTTCTTCATTAATGTCTCAAGTTGCTGAGTCATAATCTTGTTCTGAGCTAGTAAAGCATCTTGAGATTGAAGTTGAAGAACACCTTTTTGTTGAAATTGAGCTCTTTCACTCTGAACTTCATTATCATTTGAAGCCATGTTTTCAATCAGTGTGCTTCTTCAGGCGTCTTCCATCTGATACTACCTCTAGCTGATGCATCTAACATTAACTTTGTTTGAGATTTCAGCCCTCCAAGAAACAGATTTAGCATTGTAGGCTCATCAAATCCATGAGTAGGGGTTTTTCTCAGTAGGCCTTTGAATCTATCCCATGCTTGACCTAGAGTTTCATCAGCATCTTTTTGGAAAGAAGAGATCTCCTGCTTTCCCTTATTGACTTTGGACTGAGGGAAGAACTTATTCAGAAATTTAGCAACCACATCATCCCAGACTGTCAGACTATTCTCTGGAAAAGAATTCAGCCACATTTTTGCATTACCAGCCAATGAGAATGGAAATAAGCTGAGTCGGATTGCTTCATCTGGAACCTGGTGAATCCTCACTGTATTACAGATCTCCATGAAAGTAGCCAAGTGAGTGTATGGATTCTCGTGGGATAATCCATGAAATTGATTGTTCTGCACCAGATGAATAAGAGCTGGCTTCATCTCCATGTTGGCAGCATTTACCACTGGTCTTGCAATACTATTGAAGTGCAGAGGTCCTGAGAAAGTATTATAGTCTGCAAGAGTACGTCTTCCTTGCCCAGAACCTTCTCCAGTGCGATTATCTTCCATTTCTTCTTTTTCTTGACCAGATGAAAAGTCCAGAATTTCTTCAGAGATAACAGAGGATTCTCTGGATTCTCTACTTTTTCTCCTTCTTCTATTGTTGTTCCTTCGAGCAGTTCTTTCAATTTCCGGATCAAAAAGTAGATTTTCAACCTGTTCTCAACTTCTCATACAAAACACAAACAAAAAAGAAACAATCCAAAAAGACACAATTTCTACAGATGATAACAATTATGCACAAGAATTCAAATACAATCACAATAAACACTTAAACAAAAGATAGCAAAAATCAACTAAACCAGATAAACATCAAACAATCAACAAAAACAAAAACAAATCTCCGGCAACGGCGCCAAAAACTTGTTGGTGCGATTTTTACTCGGCAAGTGTACCGAATCGCTTCAAGTAATATAAAATGGTAAGTCCAAGTATCGTTTTACCAAGAGACTCGTAATACTAAAGAATTGTGCGATTAATAACTCATCCAGACTCAATAACATAACATCAATTTACAAAACAAGTGCAGAAACGTAAATTCATACATAATTACAAAGTTGGACTCTGGTAGTGAAGACACTTAGATATGGAAAAAGGTCAGAAATGATATGGATCGGTTTTGCTCAAATTAGATTTCACCACTTTCACTGTTGTGCATAAAAAGTTTCATCTCCTCCCCATTAATTACTAATGTTAATCCACTAAAACACTCTACCCCTAATCTCTTAGGTGAAAAATTCTAGGTTTTCCTTATCAAATCCCAATGTCTTGGACAATCTAACAAGTGAACCCGCATTAAGAACTAGGATCTTAAGACAACAAGTGATCATCTTCCATCCCTAGAATCAATAACCACAAGGACTCTTGTTTCAATTTGTTCTAGGTTCCACCTTACGTCCCCATAACCCATGAAACCTCAAAATCAAGTCATGAACGTGTCCATTACATGCAGGCTTTAAGCTCAGAAACAAGAAACTAGAAATTAATAGAGCAGGCATATATATGTTCAAATCATTCATCAATTACACAAGAATTCAGTAATTACATCAATTCTTAACAAAATGAAACTGGTTCTCCATTTCCATGGAAGAACCTCAAGCTTACAAACATGGTGGATGGGAGAAGAAGAAGACCCAAGGAGGAGAAAATAGATGCTTCCATATGCCCCAAGTGGCCTCCATGAGCTCCTGCAGTGAAGTCGCGCCTCCACACCTTCGTCCTTGAGCTCTGGGAGGGTTTCCCCCCTCCAAAAACTGACTTCTCTGCCTTTGGTTCGCGTTCTTAAAGAGATGAGTCGTAAGTGACTTTTCGCTGGGCGAACAGGGTCGGCTAGCTGGGCGACTGGTGCTGGCTCGCTGGGCGAGCGTCATTTTTCGCTGGGCGCGCGCGCTCGCTGGGCGAGCGTCCACTGCGCGCTGGGCGAACGTCCACTGCGCGCTGGGCGAACGTCCACTTTGCGTCGTCGCTGGACGAACGTCCACTTCTTGTTGGGCGAGCGTCCACTTTGAATCCTCGCTGGACGAGCGTCCACTTGCTGGTCACGAGCGTTCGTTCGCTGGATGAGCGTCCACTCGCTGGGCGAGCGTCCGTTCGCTGGGCGAGCGTCCGTTCTCGCTGGGCGAGCGTTCGTTCGCGCTGGGCGAGCGTCCTCTGTGTCCTGTGCTCGCCAGTTCTTTCCAATCCTTATTCTGTTGCAAAATAAACACACAAAAACACTCAAACTGATACAAAATCAACAATATATACATTTTATGCAACTTTTCATGAGATTTTACTCCATAATTCATCAAAGGAGATTAAAATAAGTGCTCAGGATATGCAATTCTTGGCACTTATCAGAAATGCAGGTGAGAGGACACCTGTCGTTATTGACGTGGTCACAGGAGTAACATCTGGACCAAATACATATGTTTTTAGGTCTTACCTTGGAGTACTAGCATGTGATCGTATATTTATCCTTACTCCATCCTTTGACCATGTATCTGAGGCTGATCGGAATCTTATCTGGCAAGATCTATTGGTAAGTTAATCAATATTGCTCCAAATTCTAGTTTCATTATATTGATAAATTTGTATTGATATAAGGTTATTACTTTCTTTATTGTAGATGACATTTCATATCCTAAATGTTGTGAGCCTAAGGAATAGGTGTTTATCTGCAATTGCAGAAAGATTTCGAGGGTTTAAGACAAAATTGGCGTCCATATATATATATATATATATATATATATATATATATATATATATATATATATATATATATATTTGGAGCAAAAAGTAATGAAACTTCATGTTCTAACTAAGTATTCTGCAATTGATGAAGAAACTTGGCATCAGTTTGTACAACTTCGTTCATCTTAGTCATGGCAGGTAAGTGTAGGTAAAATCATTCAATTCATCATTCATAATTTTATATCATAACAATTGTTTCATTTTGTCATAGGAAACAAGGTCAAAAGCATAGGGTATAAGTGTTCAGAAAAAAAAATCCACACCTACTGTCTCGTGGTGGATACAGGAAGCTTGAGGAAAAAATAATGAAGCAGAAGTCAGATAGTAGACTTCCACTTTCCTCCTCCTTCACCACAATCTCGGCACGAGAAGTGGAAGTTAGCCCGTATAAGATCATCGGGCTCCTACACTTCCAACATTGCTAAAGAGATATCAGAAAGAATTGTAAGATGTCATTTCTCTTATTTTGACAATATTTTTGTTATGTATATTACTTAGATCTTTCAAATAATTTTGAAGTTTTGTCATGTTACAGGACTCCATGGTTGAGCAGAGCTCCCAAGGTCAATTCACACAAGAAGGTCGTCAAGATATTCTTGTCACAACTATTGGACGACCTGAGCACCCAGGACGAGTGCGTGCTGTTAGGACTACCATAGGCATACGACAGTTCTTTGGGTCTTCCTCGCGTCCATCTTCATACGGATTAATTAAAGAGTATGAAGAAAAGCTGAAGCAGGACATCAAAAAGAGATCACGCAGGAAATTACAAAGAAGGTCCAGATAGAGTTGTATGATGAAGTTGCTGAAATGGTTGTGCGCCAGTTCCAGCAGCAGTTTGAGCATTATGGCAATCGCCCTGCGCCATCTCCTATAGCGGAACATGATGTGCCCCTACAGGTACACTTAATAATCATTTTTGTTTGTTAATTTACTTTTTGTATAATCTATCATTTAATTTGACAAGTAGAAGCGGCAAAGGAAGTTGCTCAGCTGCCGGTGCACTAGGGGACGACATGGACAACACTCGTCCATGTTAGCTATATATTCTCTATCCTACCGGGACCATGCTAGTGGCTCGTGGCATAGTCTATGAGGCAGCCATTGTAGTGCATGGGGTAGAGCTAGCAGAAGATGAGGTCAAGGTCACGGTGGATGAAGTTGTCGTACCAGATGCCCTTCTTTCTTTGCCTACATAGGAGTTTTTCACTATGGCACAGACATTTCAGTCCTTCGCCGCCTGACCTAGACATTTGGTTGGTGTTGTATCTGACCCCCTGGTAAACACTCCTACTATATACTTCTCAATTTTAATATTTACTTATTATTAACGTCAGAACATAACCATTTTTTCATGTAACAGCAGACAGGTCAAGAGGGAAGTCCTACACCGAAGAAGACTCATTTATGTAAGGACGACCCTCTTGGTGTGTTAGACGAGCTTGTTAACATCATTGCAGATGCTTCAGTGATTGTACCATGGGATTCTACTACATTTGGAAGAGATGTTGAGATCTCATTGTACTTGCATCAACAATATGTTAGGGAGCTTGCGTTGGGGAGAGAAGAAATTAATATTATACTCGTTCATTTGTGGATGATGTACGTTTATGAGAACTTTTTTTATATAAAACTGATTTATCAAGTTACTTATTTCAGATCATTTCTTCATTTCTTCATTGACCCCTATATGACTCATGAAAGAAATAAGTTTGATGAAATCCAAGCATACATCACCACCTGCTTTATAATGGGGAATGACATATTTTCTCCCTTTAATACTTGGGTAAGTGAAGTTTGTTAACTTTAAAGTTTCATTTATGAATTTTTGTATATGACAATTAAGTTATTACCAATTTCAGGCGTCATTGGCAACTACTTGTGATCTCCATACCGAAAAAAACACTACTGTCTGGTTTTAATCATTGCACAAGTCTCGTCCCAGCCCTCTTAGACAAGTAGTAGATTGGTAAGAACCTCAATATTTCAACTTTCTTTGTTATATAAATGTATGCTAAAGCAATTTTTTTTAATAGTTCCCTTGCAACACATATGATGTTTTCTGGGAGATCTACTGCTACAACTAAAAGCTTGCATGGATGACCCTTGAAGTTTGGTATTTTAGTCCATACTTTGTTACATTTTGTACCATTCCAATGATGTTACTTAACATTTTATAATTATGATGATATATTGTAGTGTAATAGACAAAACGGGTCATATGAGTATGGTTACTACGTCATTGGATGATGATCACTATTCATGCACATTACACCAGTGAATGGGAAATGATAATATTTAGGTTTGAATTTTATTTTCTCTATAATTTAGATTTCATATACACTAATTGTAATCATTGTGTTTTATGAAGAGATTCAATAGGACTACTCAAATTCCAGAGAAGTCACTTAAACTCGTGAGGAAAGCACTAACTAAATATCTAATTCAACTATATAATAGTATGTAGTAGATATTAAGTTCTAAGTTTATGCTTTTAAGTTGTTTTATGCTTTTGTACATTATTATTAGTTTAACTTTGAACATTGGATTGATTTATGCTTCAGAATTGATTTATCATTACATTGAATTGATCTATGCTTCTAAGAAGTTGATTTATGATTACATTGAATGCATTTATGTTTTAATATAAATTTTATTGAAAATATATGCTTATGGATTGTTCTGGACTGTTTTGGTTGTAAAATTATATGTAGGTCTGTTTCTACAGTTAGGAATGTTATAGAAACAGACCTGTTCTTAAAAAAAAAGGGGAATATGTCTCAGTTGTGACCATAACCGAGGCAGAAAGCCCCCCTATGACATCGGTTAAGGTCACAATCGAGGCAGAAAGTTTGGCGGAAAAGAAAAAAAAATAAATAAAAAACACTCTACTACCTCGGTTCAGGTTCCAACCGAGGCAGTAGAGGCCAACATACTGCCTCGATTCAAAAGGAACTGAAGCGTAAAGTCCTACGAAAAAAAAATGAAGAAAACAAAAACCCTACTACTTCAGTTACCTTTGAACCGAGGCAAAATACTACCCTTGTATGTCTCGGTTCACAACCGGGCATAAAAGGGTAGACTTTTTTCCTTGTCTGTATATGCCTCGATTCAGGAACCGCTGCCTATGGGCGAAAATAACCGTTGTCATTTCGCCTGACTGCACTAGTGAATACATCTTTCATTAATTATTGACAGACAATATTCATCAATAATATATATGACTCACGTACAAGATATTACGAACGAATTTATTCATTGATAATATACATCAATAAGTGACGTGACAGCTTTCAATGTATTGGATTATATTTTCTTACTAAAAGAATATTTTGAACATAAATATTAAAAATGCAACAAAGTGAATAATGTCAACCAGATAAAATCCAAATAAATATTAATACAATATCACACAAACATCACAAACATGTTTATAAAGTAATTCAAATAAACATAAAACTTTTAAAAGTATGTTTATAAGTAATAGAGTCCTACAATCTACATACCATCATAATTGTTTTCTTCTTCTTTAGGGTCTTGTCACTACTATTGGGATTGTGATTGGACTAGGATGGACTCGGCTGGACTAGGTTTTTGCTGGGATGGTGTTGGACTAGACTAAGATTGATGAAGACAACTCTATTCTTATCAAGAATGAAAGTGTAAGACCCATGAAAAAAAAAATATTTATAGTAGTAAATTTTGGTATTTTATTAGTAATAATAATTTTAATGGATAGAAAAATATAAATTTTGGATATAAAATTATAATAATTTTATAAGAAGAGGTTAAAATTTTTGATAACTTATTTAGTATTTTTTTTAAGAAAATCGAATAGTAAAAAGTGAATAGTAAAAAAAAATTCTTAGCATGGAAGAAATTAAGATTCCTTAGCATGGAAGAAATTAGGATTCCTTAGCATGGATAGAATTAGGATCAGATTTAACCAAATTAATGATTAAAACATTATTTTTAAATAATATTAAAATAATAAATAATATTAAAAAATTAATGAATAGTAAATTTTTTTACCTATAAATAGCCATGGAAGGGAAGAGTATTATGCACCAAGAGAAGAGGAATCAAGTGAGAGCTTGAGAAATAGAGAAGAAAGAGTTAAGGAGAAATTTTTAGTTGCAGAAAGAGTAGAGGTTCTGAAGAGTTTTCGGGGAACAGCTTCTAGTAGGAAAATAATTCTGGAGAAGAGGTAGGGGAACTAACCTTTCTATGCTTTTATATTATGATTTAGTATTGTTTTATTACTATTCATATCTTGAAATTCTGTGTGAATACTGTTAATGCTTACTGTATATCTATCTATGTTGAAATTCGGTGTAAATATTATATGTTGTTGTTTTGAATCTGTAAATAAGAAATTTGTTAAAAACTAGTTGAGGAACACTTTGGCTAAGGAAAGACTTGGTACTTAAGTTGTCCATTGTGACACACCTCTCTTTCCTGGAAGTCTACTCAACAAGTTTTTAACTTAAATCCTATTGAACAGATTATGTACTGTTAATTTATTTTGTGATATATTCAGTTTGTATGATTTCTAAAATGATTGGATTTTATTGCATTTGAATTATGCATCTGAACATGGTTGTGAACTATAATGATGTGATTTATGTGGGAAGTATGTGAATGCATGAGATATGTTGGATTCACTGTGATAATATGATAGTATCTGGTTATTGTCTTGGGTTAAGTTTCAAAGTGACAGTATGATTCATATACGTAATTCCATGATCCTCAAGGAAGGATACATGGTGGTGATTTGGGGGTGTATAGAATGATTGCATGGTAGCTTAGTTTTGGGGGTCATCCTGAAACTCCGATGGTTTTTCTTCTCATGTAGAGAGGATTAAACCATGTGGTGAGGAGTAGCAGGAGGTCCTAGTCTTGGGTGCTTCCATATGATCCAAGGTGAGTGATGACGGATTAACCTCGTGACTGTGGCCGGGCGGTAGTGCCCAAGTTTCATAAGGCGGTAGTGCCCAAGTTTCATAAGGCGGTAGTGCCGGGCGGTAGTGCCCAAGTTTCATAAAGCCACCACGAGTGCAAGACCCGCCATAGCTCGGTAATCATTCTAGTCCGGACGAGTTGGGGTATAAAGTAACAAGTCTTGTGATGTCATTTTATCATGTGTATCAAAGTAATAGATGAGTATGTATGATGTGATTGTTGTATGATGGTATGAGTATGTCTGACATAATTATTATGAGGTTTGCATGCATGTTTTATAAATGATTGGTTGCATGTTAGCTCACCCTACTTGTGTGTGTTTTGGGTATGTGTGATGATCGTATAATTCGTTATACGGGAGCATATGGCAAGGAGGATACGTTGGAAACAGTACTTGATGGGGAAGACAATTCTGCAGCTTAGATTCGCTAGCTTTTATTAGTTAGCTTTGAAGAACCTTTGTGCATTTAAAGTTTTAAATTCTATGTAATTTCTATGGAGAAACCCTAATACTCTAAGTTTTCAATTCCATGCTATTCTAAGGATGATTGTAATCCTTAAATTACTCTTGACTGCTTTCCTATATTAATAAATGATGACGTCTTTATTATATATGCTTTATATATATAATTGGGATGTTACAGAAAGCTTATACTTTTCTAATAATTTCAAAATTTGCGATTAATTTTTTATAAACATTGTTTTTCTTAAATCCAAGACATATTGGGCAAATTTAAATTGTCTTCTTGCATTAGTGACTTCACTTTAGTTTATAGTTTTATATAAGAATTTAGTATATCTTGAGAATATTATTGATCAAGTAAATATTCTTTGCTCAAAGAATGTTATGTTTGATAATTTGTGTATAATTGAGAAATTTTGTTCATATAACAGAGATATGAATTATATTTATGACTTATTTTTATATATGTTGCATAAGCATTGATATATTATAAACAAAATGTTGAAATATATGGTTGGATGTATATTAATATGCAATTTTATGATATGCATAATGATCTATGATGTTGTAGATACCTAGAAAGGTATTATAGCTCATATGTGGGAGTGTGTACATTTATAGTTGTGTGACCATTTTATGAGTATTTTTGTTTTTGAGTATTTTTGTTTTTGAGTATGAAGTGAGAATACTATAATGATATTGTGTAGACACCTAAATCATAATACACATACAAGTAATATACAATGCTAACTATCTTTTGACAAGTTACTCTCTTCAATAAATTTGTTCACAAATTAATTTTTGTTAAACTAACTAAATTTTAAATAAAATATAGATTCTTAAAACATCTCTAGTAATGTTTCTTATAAATAACATAATTATATTTATTTTTCATTTTAAAAGAGATTTATTATATGTCAAAATGGTTTCCTAACTCATGAACTAGCACAACTCAATAGATTTCAACCGGATTAGCTTATAAAAAAATTAGTTTTTTAAAATTTAAGTCAAATTGGACCCGGTTCTCTTAACCCACAACTTAAACGATTTGTTCAAGGTGGATTGACTTGCAATTGACCAACAATAATCCTTTATTAGTCTTTTATTATTTTTCACAAGTTTTTTATTATAATTATTTGTTACTTCTAACAATTTAATATTTTTAAGTATTATGTTACTATGAACTTATAACCGACCGATCGGGTTCTAAAACTCTATAAATAAGAGTTTAATTTTAAGGTAAACGCATTTCTACTCACTATTGAATTACTAAAGACCTAAGAGAAAAATTCTGACTTGAGAGCGTTAGAGTGTATTCTGCAGGTTTCCCCCATACACCGATCGGTCGAGCGGAACAAGGAAAACGTTCGGCACACCGGAGCATCACTTAAGCGACATCCTTGTCCCATTTCCGCAAAAAACATATTAGAATGTTGTTTAATAATGTTTAACTAATTTAGATATTTAATTTATTTGTTTATGAAGTTATATAAGTTAATATTTTAATTTTGAACTATTATCTTTATAATAATAATTGCTAAAATAAACAAACATTTTTATTATATTATTATACAAATGGATTTAATAAATCTAATTTGATTGTACTATAATAGATATATATAAAATAAATTGAAAGAATAAAACATGTATAATTAGCCGACCTATATTTTTTAATAGATCGAGTTAAGTTACAAAACTTTTTACTCACTAAAACATGAACTTAATTGAATTATTTCATTTTTAATTCAATTTTGTTAACCCAATCCCGGTGACCCAACACGTGAGCACTCACTTCCCTATATTCACTACTAACTCATTTTAAGCTTTTTAAATTTTTGTTCCAATAGTTATGGTAAATACTCACATTATAATAAATTTTACTTACATTTAACCTTTTCATAACTTAAAAATAATTTAATTATTTTTTTCTTCTCATTTTTATTTCGAATTACCGTTTCTTATATTAAATTAATGTTACTCAAATTTTATAAATTCTTACTACCACCCAAATAAATTCAACTACAATCTCTTATAAGATACAACTTTTTTTATTACACTTTTACAATGATTTCTTAAGATACAACTACATTTTTTATTAAGTAATAGGTTAAGCACGTTCGAGATGCTTGTAATTGTAGTATAATGGTAAAAAATGTATTATGCTTTAAATTTAAGACGTGCCTCTTCTCTCTTGTTATATCATGGTGGATAAATGAAGTGGAAAACAAGAATGCCGGAATTGAACAGTTAATTGTCTATGCCGGAAATCAGTAACAGGTAGTAATTGAAAGGTGATCTAATTAAAGATGTTCTGTTCCCGACACCATTGTTTACCTGTCTACGTACCTTGAAGACACTTTGAGGGATACCCATGCATGCATGGATGCATAATCAGCACAAAAGCAGACAGACAAAACATATATACATGATTTCAACCTTCTAAGCATCACAAACACAGACACGGGGAGAGAGAGAAGGAAATAAATGAAACAATATAATACAGCTTTTTCTTCTTTCTTTTTTTTTTTTTTTTCTTTTTCCTTTTCACTTATTTAGGTCCAGTATATTAAGTGGTGGGGGACGAGAATTCCAGAAAAGAAGGCACCCAAACACGTGTCACGTAACCAATAATCAACTTCACAAATTTCTAATTTGGAGTTGATATATGAAAACGGAGCCAAATTAATTAATTGCTTCAATTAAATTATTATTTTTTGTAAACATGTTTGTTTTATTAATTTATATCTTATAAGTTTGTGATTATTTCCTTCTACCATTATCTTGTTATTTTAATACCTTTCACTTAATTCCATTTTCCTTATACGTTTACTCTATCCTCTATCATATCTATATGCACGTGTCTTTTTATTTACTTTTATATTTATTATATACTTTAAACATTTCTAATTTAGTAAATATATTATAAAAATTTAAGCTTTGAACCAATAATTTGTAAGCTTTAATTTTCTTTAAAAATTTGAATTTAACATATAAGTTCAGAGTTTAACTTTTATAGTAAGTGATCAATTGTTTTACACTGAACCAAATCAAAATTTCAATCTATGGCTTTTAAAATAATCATCGCCAAAAAAATCAACAATGTTACTTACATAATATACGATATAAAAACTTGTATACTTTCAGTTATCTTAATATAAATTCTAAATTTTACCGAAAATAGCATATACAAGATTAATAAAAGGTACACTACCTATTTCCCTAAATTCTATGTACTAAAAAGAGATTATTATTATTATTATTATTATTATTATTATATATATATATATATATATATATATATATAAGCAGTAAAATTTGACAATATATAATATGAAGATATTGTATTAGTTAACTACAACGTTTTTCTCGACATTAATAGCTAGCAATTCAGTGATTTGAAAAAGAAAAAGAATCTAAGATAAGCCCATTTGAATTTAACATATAAGCTTCAGAGTTTAATTTTTATAGCAAATGCAATTTTTTTACACTGAACCAAATTCAATTATATAGCTTTTAAACATAATCATCACCAGAAAAGTCAACAATATTATGTATACATAACAATATACAATATAATTTTTTTTATATTTTCAATTATCTAAATATAAATTCTAAATTTTACTAAAAATAACATATGCAAGATTAATAAAAGGTACGCTATCTATTTCCCTAAATTCTATGTACTAAAGAAGATTAATATATATATATATATATATATATATATATATATATATATATATATAAGCAGTAAAAGTTGACAATATTTTAGACGAAGATATTTTATTAGTTATCTACAACAGTTTTCTCGATATTTATGGCTAACAAATTCACTGATTTGACAAGGAAACAAATTATAAGCAGATTTTGTTGAAAAGCTCTAGTAGTTTGGTGAGGAGAGTGGTTTAATTATTGAACTTTTTAGGTTCAGTAGGGGCAAACACTGTACCTGATTCACAAGAAGAATTAGTTTGCTCGAAAATAAATAAATATATTTTAGAATATAGTTATCGTTTGTAGTTAATAATTGAAAGTGTTATAGTTTGAATCCATAAAATAGGTTTAATTAGTCAAATTGACTTGTTAATTTCAATATAATCTACGAGAAATTATATTTATATCTTATCCTGTTATACTAAAAAATACATATATTTTCTCCAATTTTAAAATAGATATTTGTCAATAAGATTCATATCTTCTTTAATTTTAAAATAAATTTTCAACTTCGTTGTATTTTTAATGATGTTATTCACTTCACTTATATTTAATATAGTGATTTTTTTTCTTTCTTATTTATTTAAAAATATCATATTTACAAAAATCTAAACAAACAACTTATGAAAATTAAAATATAAAAAAAAAACGTTTTATAAACAAATAATTGAATACTTTAATTGTCAGGTGATCAAAATATCATAAAAATTGTCTAACTTCTATTAAATTAAACAAACAACTTACAAGTCCATTTTGTGAGGTTGAGCTAACCTTAAAGTTTATTTCTTAACATGATATTAGAATCAGGTTAGAGTTTATCCTAACGATGTTTGTTGAACATGTCGTTTCATCCGCTATCGGACCACTCATTAATGTCTAGTCTCACGCTCGAGATGTATATACCTCGGCGTGATGGGGTGTGTTGGAAGTCTGATATCGACTAGGGATAAGACCAATTTATAATATATAAGTGAATGCAAACCTTACCTTTCAAACCAGTTTGGTGAGATTGAATTAAGCTTAAAATTCACTTCTTAACAAAACAACTTATGAAAATTAAAATATAAAAATAAAAAAAGAAATAACATTTTATAAACAAATAATTGAATACTTTAATTTTCACTTGATAAAAATATCATAGAAATTATCTAACTTCTATTAAATTATTAACTTTCACAACCTTAATTGTCTAACTTGTATATGCTTGTGATTCATCAATATTGAAACGAAATAGGATGCTTGGCCCTTTTTTCTACAAAAGTCAGTATAAAAATTGAATTTTTATTATTATTTTAACTAGTTGACCTTTATGAAATCTAATGAGTTGACTTTTTCACCTACTTACAAAATTGTATCAACCAATAACCCTGTTTTTGTAATGGGTGAGCTTGTATCATTGAAATAAATATACACGCTTAAAGTACGAAGTTATTAAAAAAATTGAGTAACATACAAGTTTACTCTCTTCTATTTAAATTATATTCTTTATTTTAAATATTAAAAAAATATTTTTTTCTTCAACTGAATATTCTTCTATCCCATCCCAATACAAAAACTATGTCACGATTAATACTGTTTCATATATCTTTTCATTACAAAATGAAGTTCACAAATAATCCGTATATAAAGAATGAACTCATGTTATTGAACAAGACTTAGCATGTTTTATATATATATAAGTTAAAGTATAAAACTAAGCCACAATCACCATGTTATGAACTGAAATGGTATTCCCTAATTTCCAATAAATGGCCAAACAAGTTTTGAAAGAACATGTTATAAAGCACCTCACAGAAACACTCAACTTCCACAATAGCAACAATAACAGTGAGTTATCATATTAATATGTTTTCCCTTCTTTTCATCAAGTGTTACAGAACTGCCACATTAACATGTCTTTCCTTAAGGCAGAAGTCTCTTCTAATATGAACGACTCAATAAGATTTCTTTTATTTTATTTTTTGTGTTCATGACAACAGGATTTTTAACAAAGAGAAACCACATTAACGTGTTTGGTTCCATCTCATGTCACCTATGTCGGACCCAGAGATGAATCCACTTGAGGGACACACTTTTAAAACTTTTCTCACAATGTAATATTCATATGTACATAATTAGTATCTTCTCCACATACCATGGTTTTAAGATTGGAAATTGGATGCACCCAGTGAGAAAATCCCTGTTTGCCGCACCATGGCAGTGACAGAAACAGTTAATAACTGTTTTTTCCCTCGAATCTCACAACACAACCAGTGAAGTGAGGTGAGTCAGAAATTGATGTTGAAGCTAAAGAAGAAGCGCGTGGGACCCACTCAGGCCAACCACTGACTAGACTTGTTACTGATTCTGTCTAACTTTTGCTGCATTAACTTGAAAAAGTTTGATTTCAACCCCTTTCTGCTTTCTCCCATATAAACCCCTTCCACTCCCCTGCTTTCACCACTTGCTGTCTCCTTTCTCTCTTTCTCAACTCAAACCTTCACACACTCTATTTGCTTCGCTTTGCTTATACACAACACGTTTTCACATGGGTCTTTCGAAAAGCTACCACCTTTGCCATTTTTTATTCTGATCGGAGATAGTTAATCACAGGCAGTACACCCAAATTCTGTCTTTTCTTTGGTGGTGGTCATGGCGAGTAACAGTGGAAAGTCCGGCAAAGAGGGTGTTGAAGAGACCCATCATCACGTAGTGTTTGGTGAAAGTGAAGGCCGGGATTCGGAGAAAGAGAAGGGAAAGTGTGTGGATTTGAGCTCAGGGAGGAGACAATGGAAGCCAGTTTTTGATGATGCTTCTATCTCACAAAGGCCTCTCAAGAAAATCCGCAGCCCCGAACACCAAAGCCCCAATCAGCAACCTTCTTCATCATCTTCCTCTATGCTCTCTCTCCAACCTCCTTCATCGAGAATAGTGTTTCCTTTCGCTTTTGAAGGCAATCAACACCCAATGCCATCATTCCCACACTCATTCGGAACCACAAACTTGCCTCTTTTTCGTCCCCCTCTTCAGCCAACGCAACAAATGATATCGTTTGGGTCCCAACAGAACATGGGGTATCCACAATTCCTTTGCCCGGATTCCACCGTACCAAACCAACAACAGCTCCAGCAGCAGCAGCAGCAGCAACAACAGCAGTATCAGTATCAGCAGCAGCAGCAGCAGCTTCTTCAGTATTGGAATGACGCACTCAATTTGAGTCCAAGAGGGAGGATGATGATGATGATGATGAACCGGTCAGGGCATGAAGGGAGACCAATGTTAAGGCCTCAAGCTCAGCCTTTGAATGCCACCAAGCTCTATAGGGGAGTGAGGCAACGCCATTGGGGCAAATGGGTCGCTGAAATTCGTCTCCCTCGCAATAGAACTCGCCTCTGGCTTGGAACCTTCGACACTGCTGAAGATGCTGCCATGGCTTATGATCGTGAAGCCTTTAAGCTTAGAGGAGAAAATGCTAAGCTCAATTTCCCTGAACTCTTCCTTAACAAAGATAAAGCAGAACCATCCACACCTGCTCCTGCTTCTTCCTCCAACGAAGGTTCAACATCAACATCAAGCCAGAACACTAAGCAACCTGAGCCAGTACCAGAAGAGACCAACACTGAGAGCGAGGACATGCCACCAACTGAGACATTAGCAGAAGAGAATGCTGAAACTGAGGAAGGAGTTTCACAGCCTCAGGAACTGGTCTGGGGAGAGTGGTTCAATACAATTCCTGCAGGTTGGGGTCCTGGGAGTCCCGTGTGGGATGATTTGGATCACAACAATCTTCTTCTGCATTCACAACTTCCCTTTGTGAATCAATCCCATCAAGAGTTCCATCATGATGCCGCTGGTGCTTCTTCTCAGACACAACAAGATAACAACAACGCAGGACCAGGTTCTTCCTCTCCCTCTTGTTCCATGAGGCCCTTCTTCTGAATGGTTAAGATTAAAATTCATGTCTAAATTCAAATAGTAGATATTCAGCATTCGGATCTCTCTGATTAGTCCTTCTCTTGGTTAGTGTCGGAGAACTATAATAAAGTCTCATATTGAACAATTAAAGAAACTTTTTAAACCATACACCTCTCCTGCTTGATTCAGTTAACATTCACTTCGAATTGAGAAAGTGCGAAAGTTCTAGCATTTACAGATTCCCATTAGCTTTCTTTCTTCTCCTGAACTGATAACTACAACCCCATCAGATATTCTATCTTGGTCGGTTACTGAAGCTTCGCCACGTTCACATATGAGGACAAAACTGATAATACATCCCACCAACTTTATTTTGTTCTTACTGGTTGCTGATATTTTGAACAGCAGCCTGTGAATCATGGATGTTAAAGGCGTACAATTTTCTTTTCCTGGAAAATTCTTCTGTGATTAGGCTTCGTATTTTAAATGGCCTTTCAGCATCAGACTCGTACTTGGTGGGGCTTACCTTGTTCCTAGTGTTGTAGTTTGTTTTCTGGTTTTGGGTTTTATTAATATCATTATTCTCTTTGCTCTTTTGTACCATTTGTTGTTGCTTTTAACTATGCATGACCAAGAAGGAAACGTTTTTGTGATTTCCTTTTTAATGGCTGTTAGTTTATTCTGCAGATTCTCCAGTTCATAGATAATTGATGTAATGTTATGCCGACTTTATCACTACACCTTCAACTGTTTCGTCTTTGGATTATATTATTTATCTTCAAATATATATTATAAAATTATATATTATATTATTAAGATTCAAGTAATATGTTTTATACTAAAAATCAGCCTGTATATTATGTATTGTCGGATCATAAATAAGTCATTTAAATTTAAGTAAACTATCTAATCAAAATTGTTTATAAGATAAGAAAAAAATAAGAAAACCTACTCTTCCCATGAACATCCATTTTATGTTACTATTATAGTTTGGATTTTCCATCATATTCATTCATAAATAAATATAGAAATGTTAATTCGCAATCGAAAAAAAATGTTAACTTAATGTTGTTAATTGAAAGTTGTTAAAATATTTAATTAAATCATTATTGTTTTAGAAATTGATATATTAAATTAACAATAATATAAAAATATATTTATGTATTTTTTATATATTATATAGTTATTTTGAAAAAAAATATTTTTTTTAAGTGATTATAATTTCGGTCTTTTTTAGTTTTATAATAAATGAAAAAATTAACAATTTTGAACTTACGTCTTTATGTATCTAAATATCTATTAAATATTTAAATCTGTCGCTATTAACCTAATCATAGTACTTATATTAGGTCATTATTTTTTTATTCAGATACTAATATTTAATAAAAAATAATGGTGTAGAGTAGAAACTGACAAGAATCTAACTAGAAAGAAATTTGGGGTTTCAATGGTTTGGTCAACTTTGCCACATTGTTGCTATTTGTCTCTCATGGCTAGGACGGTGATGATGATAAAAAGTAGGTATCTTAAAAAGGTTTGAGTATTGTAAACAAAAACTATTTATGGACACTAATAATTAATCTATATCTAGTATCCAGTGGAGAAAATATTAAATAGATGCATGTGTATCTAAATATTTTAGTAATTAAAGTGAGGAGTTTAATTTTCTTGAATGAATTTTGTTTCGGTAGGATTTTGTGAGACCGAGACATTAATTTTTGACTTGTGTGTTCTGTTTGTATGCTTTCAGTTTAATCCGATCGGTCCTCTTCTGTTTTGACCGTTCGGTCATCCTCGTGCAAAAGGGGGAAGATATTTGCAAAAGGTGTAACATCCCAATATCTCACACTGGATAATTCATAATTTATATATTGTAACATTACATTTACGGTAACATCCCGTAATCTCACACTTAAAAATTCATAGTTGATATATGTCTATACATATTTTAAACTCAGATTTCAACTATAAACTTCTAAATATAACTCGAATTCTTCTAACTTATTCTTCGATCTCTTTCTTCATTGGTACTGGATCAGACGACATTCCTTCATCTACTCCCGTATAACGAATTATACGATCATCGTACATACCCAAACACAAACAAGTAGGGTGAGCTAACATGCAACAAATCATTTATAAAACATGCATAATTGCTTTGATACTAACATCATATAATAATTATGTCATACACCCTCAAACCATCATACCACAATTTCTATTAGACACTCGTTCCACAATACCCAATGAACACCACAATACCCAAAAGACACTCATCCGGATGATACGTTGATGAGTGGTCACGGGAGGTTATGCACTTGTGATGACTTCTACTTCTTCTTACAAATACACTTCCAAAATACTTCATACCATTCACAAGGTTAGTCCCCTCACTATGTCCAAAACCGGCACATAGACCAGGACCTCCTGCTCCTCTCACCACAAAATTCATCCTTCTCTACTTGAGACTGAATGATTATTAGAGTATCAGGATAACCTCCAACTACGGGACCCTCAACATCAACATATACACAAATACCATAACATTACTGAATCTCTCCACGAGACTCATACCATACTCATATTCCTCAACTCATATTATACCCTTACGAAATCTCCCAATAATTTACATATCATGTTGAGATGCATAAATTTAAATCCAATCATCACAATTATAATTCATAATTCCGTATCTACCACGATAACATGAATTCATCATACATTTCCATTCCAACACGATATATTATACAATAATTTAACCGTACATAATCTGTTCAATAGGATTTAAGTTAAAAACTTATCGAGTAAACTTCTAGGAAAGAGAGGTGCGTCATAATGGACAACTTAAGTACCAAGTCTTTTCTTAGCCAAAGTGTTTCTCAACTAGTTTTTAACCAATTTCTTATTTACAGATTCAAAACAACAGCATATAATACTAACACTGAAATTCAATATAGATAGGCATACAGTAAACATTAACAGTATTCACACATAATTTCAAGACATGCATACTAATAAATAATACTAAATCATAATATAAAAGCATAGGAAGATTAGCTCCCCTACCTCTATTCCAGACTCCTCTTGCTCCGAATTCGTTTTCCCCGAAAACCTTCTAGAGCCTCTACTCTTCTTGCAACTAAAAATTTCTTCGTAACTCTTCCTTCTCCATTTCTCAAGGTTTCTCACTTGATCCCTTTTTTTTTAATTTTTTTTTTTATTAAGAGAGTTGGGTTAGAAAAGAAAAGGCCCAAGGCCTTATCATTCTTCTGCTCAGGAGACGATTTTCCCCCATCCTTCACATCACATCATTCATCTAACCGAGACCCAGGGTCGTCTTCTCTCTGAACAAGGAAACCCGGAAGCGTTCACCTCCGCCGCACCTGCACACGGGTCGCCGCGGTGAAGCTCGCGATGAGGAAGTCATGGGCGGACATTGAAGAATAAGAGGGAGGCGAGAAGAGGATGGCGGCTACGGAGCAGTGGTGGCGGCGTCCTCCATAATTGATAGTGGCCGACGAAGATGGCAGTGGCGGAGAACGACGACGGCCGGATCTGAAGCGTGCTGGTGATGGGTCTGGATTAGGAGTGGCGGGGATGGTGATCGCGATTTGGAGGAACAGAGATACATAGAGGTAGAAAATGGTGGTTTGGTGGCTTTGGAGAAGGGCTGAGGCACGAGGAAGATAACGGTGGTTCGAATCAGGATCGAGGGCGACGAGGAAGAGGCTGAGGCAAAGTCTCGGATGGCGGAGAAAGGGTGTTTTGGGTGGAGAGGGTCTCGCGGAGCCGACGGAGGTGGAGTCGAGGTGACCTGGGGTAGCGGCGGAAACAAGGTGGAAGTGTTGGTCCAGCGGCAGACTGCCGGAGTTGATGATGAACGGTGGTGATCGAGGTAGACCTAGCGGTAGCTGTTGATGGTGATTTGGGAATTTCGGTGGAGATGAGTGGAGGTTCACGGCACTGCCGTGATGAAAGAGAAGACGGTGCCACGATGAAGTAGGAATGAACCTAGGTTTGAGAATTTACGGTAATGGTTTCCTCGCAACGCGACCTTCAACTATCTGGTGAATTGGTCTCTCGATTCTACGTCCGAATGGTACTCAAATCTGGTTTCTGGGTTTTTGCCTCGTTTCAGGTGTTTGTTCAAACTCCCTTTGACTCATGGTTGCTATGGAGGTAAGGAAAATTTGCTATGGTGGCTGATGATGGTTCGAAGAGGAGGATGAGGATGGTCTGGCCAAATTGGAAAAGGATTGAAGGATTCACAGTGGTTTAGTCATTTCTGGTTTCGTAACTTTCTTCTTGCAGATTTGAGTGAATAAACCAGGATGCCGATGAGGTGATGGCAGGGAGGTATGATTGATTGGTTACGAGTTGGGGACTGAGAATGGAGTTTGAAGTGTTAGATCTTGGAGATCAAGAGTTGGAGGTGAAGGCTGGTGGTGTTCGGTGTTGGAGATGAAGGCCAATGCTACCTTAAATTGGCAAACATTAAGCTCTGTCGGTAGCTCTCATTGGGGAACTGTAGGAGGTGGGACGGTGGAAGTGGAATTCGGTAACTGTCCACATCTCCGACGACGTCAGATGGCCCCATTTTTTTTTTAAATAAAGTAAAAATACTAATACATAAGTATATATATATATATATATATATATATATATAAAATAAAATTAACATGGGCCTTACAAAAGGCACTCCGACGCTCAAGTTATGAGTGGTTTTATGAACTGTTTGTTACAGTTAAATATTTAAGTCCTGCTGATCGGACATAAGTAGGGAGTAATGGAGTGTGAGTTGAATGTCAGTTTACCTCAAACCTAAACTCTATTTATAGAGTTTAAAAGAATCTGACCAATTAATTTACCTCTTAATGGTCATTAATGCAAACCTTAACTGTCTAACGGTATCCGTTACCATATTTATTTGTGCATTAACTCTGCTCAACAGTTGTCGGGACCGAACGGCTGAGAAGCTTGTCGAGACCGAACGACTATGAGCCCATAGTAACATAAGCCCCCCAAGTCCGAGTTACCGAACGGTTAATTCTAGGACTTATGAGTTTGAGGGAGGTTGTTCTCGTTGTATTGAGGAACTTGCTTTCCATGTGCCTTAAGTCGTTGTATCTTATTTGGGCCGAACGGTTTCATGTGCTGAATCTTGTCATCCGTACTATACGGCCGTTTGGCTACATACTTGAGTCTTAGTCCATGTTACCAAGGCTTCCTGGTTGGCGAGAAGTAAATCGTTCGGTTTGAAGGGATTTTCCTCTCGGTCTAACATCAACTTTCTAGGTGACGGGAGGGATTTACCTCTTGATTTTTGTCTTTAGAGCATTCTGGTTGACGAGAGGGATTTACCTCTCGGCCGAGAGGGATTTACCTCTCGGCCGAGAGGGATTTACCGGTCGGTCGTCAACTTCAACGAGAGGAGTTAATCTCTCGGTCGAGAGGGATTAACCGCTTGGTCTTTAACTTCAGCTTTCTGGCTGACGAGAGGCATTTACCTTTAGGCCGAGAAGGATTTACCTCTCGGTCTTTAACTTCAACTAGAGGAATTTCCCTCTTGGTCGAGAAGGATTTACCGCTCGGTCTTTAACTTCAACGAGAGGAATTTACCTCTCGGCCAAGAGAACTTTACCTCTCGGCCAAGAGGGATTTACCGCTCAGTCTTTAACTTCAGCTTTCTGGCTTACGTGAGGGATTTACCTCTCGGCCGAGAGGGATTTACCTCTTGGTCTTTAACTTCAGCTTTCTGACTGGTGAGAGGGATTTACCGCTCGGTCTTTAACTTCAGCTTTCTGGCTGACGAGAGGGATTTACTTCTCGGCCGAGAGGGATTTACCTCTCGGTCTTTAACTTCAACGAGAGGAGTTTACCTCTCAGCCGAAAGGGATTTACCGCTCGGTCTTTAACTTCAACGAGAGGAGTTTACCTCTCAGCCGAGAGGGATTTACCGCCCGGTCTTTAACTTCAGCTTTCTGGCTGACGAGAGGCATTTACCTCTCGGCCGAGAGGGATTTACTTCTCGACCGAGAGGGATTTACCTCTCGGTCTTTAACTTCAACGAGAGGAGTTTACCTCTCGCCGAGAGGGATTTACCGCTGGGTCTTTAACTTCAGACTCTTCCTGAGAGACTTCTTCGTTGAATATGAACTTTAACAAAGTTAGTAACTAGTGACTGAGCATGAATTGCTAGGCTTAATTTATTCCATAATGAAAGCATAAGACAAGAACAAAGGTCTAAATCAAATGAAACTGAATTTAAACATCACATTAATAGAGCTTTGGATGCTTTTTCTCAGTTGATAAATCCACGAACCGATCGTTCCCGAAGATGACTGAGACTTCGACTATTGCCCCGGCCCCGCTCGTCCTTCCTATACGCCCGTTCGGGGCTTCTTCTCAAATATCCTTTCCTTGGAAGGCTTGTTGCTTCCTTTACATACCTACGGAGATGTCCCGCCCGAAGAAGACTTTCTATTTTATTTTTCAGCGTAATGCATTCTTCTGTAGTATGTCCATGGTTCTAATGGAAACGACAACTCTTCTTTTTGTCTGCGTTTTTTGGAGATGGTTTCCTTCGGGATGCGAGAAGTTCTGCGTTGAGGGATTCTTCGAGAACTTCTGCCCTAGGTGCGTTGAGGGCTGTATAATGGTTAAACTTAAATGTTCGGGAAAGTTCCCCACTTTTATCATTAATGTCGAACGGTCGTTTGTTGTCATTTCTGCCTCCGCCTACATCAGCTTCTTGTTGTCGCTTTCTCTGCGAGATTCACATTTCCTCCATACGGATGAACTCAGCTGCTCTTTCTTGGAGCTCTTCCATAGTTTTTGGTGGTCGCGCATACAATTTTTCGCAAAATATCCTGGTCTCAGACATGAAGGCAAATGGTTGATGATAAGAGAATGATTGACCTCTTTAACTCGTCGTGCGGTTTCAGTATACCTTTTCATAAAGGTCTTCAAAGTTTCCCATTTCTCCTACTTAGTATTTACCAATTTCGCCGGTGTTATCTCCTGTTTCCGATTGGAGGCATATTGCCTTCTAAAGAGGGTTTCCACAGTAGCAAAGCAATCCACTGTGTTGGGAGGAAGAGTGTTATTCCAATGCATCTTCCTTGAGTGATAATGAGAAAGCTCTGCACATGATCGGGTCGCTATTTGTATTGAATGTCATTGCATTACCAAACGTCCTTAGGTGATTGTCTGGATCGGTTGAACCATCATACTTATCCAATGCAGGTGGAGTTTTTTTCTGGCATTGGAGTTTGTATGATGGTCGTTGTAAAGGGAAGTAAACTGGTAGGCCGAACGGTATGCAGGGGTGTTGGTTGCCTTCTACCTCAACCGTTCGGGTTGGTGTGATTATGGCTTGCTTCGTTGTCATTCTCTCAATTTGAGGCAGACCGCTCGGGAGGGACCCGTTCGGCCCTTATCGTCGCAATCTCCTCTGCATGCCTCCGCTGCATCTCTTGCTGTACATGCGCCTGCGCTTGTATGGTCTGTGTTTGTGCCTCAATCTGGGCTTGTAACTCTTTGATTAAATCTCTGGTGCTCTACTCTTCCATATTTCTTGTGGTCACCATTGGGTGTCTTCAAGCCTCGGCCCCACGGTGGGCGCCAAAATGTTTCGGTAGGGATTTTGTGAGACCGAGACACTAACCTTTGACTTGTATGCTCCGCTTGTATGCTTTCAGTTTAGACCGATCGGTCCTCTTTCGTATTTGTCGCTCGGTGAACTTCAGTCTTGACCGCTCGGTCACCCTCGTGCAAAAGGGGGAGGTACCTGCAAAAAGCACTCCAACGGTCAAGTTAGGAGCAGTTTTATGAACTGTTTGTTAGAGTTAAATATTTAAGTCCTGATCGGACATAAGTAGGGCATAGTGGAGTATGAGTTGAATGTCAGTTTACCTCAAACCTAAACCCTATTTATAGAGTTTAAATGAATCTGACCAATTAATTTACCTCTTAATGGTCATTAATGCAAACCTTAACTGTCTCACGGTAGCCGTTACCACATTTATTTGTGCATTAACTCTACTCAACAGTTGTCGGGACGGAACGGCTGAGAAGCCTATCGGGATCGAACGACTGAGAAGCTTGTCGGGACCGAATGGCTATAAGCTCATAGTAACAAATTTTATTAAAAAAATATTATGATAAAAAAATAAAAATAAAAACAGTAATATATTTTATAAATTAATTTTCTTTTAGATAAGAAAAATTATTATAAGTCAGTGCTATAAATGTATTTATTGAATGTTTAATTAAATAAATTATTGAATGTATATATTGTTGGAATTAAAATATTATAAGTTTGACTTTTTCTTCTCTAATTTGGATGGTTCAAGTTACTTTGAAACGTCTTTATGTGCATTTTTAATGTATGGTTTTCTTTTGTGCTTAATCATGTTTTGGTGGTATAGAACTTTTAATTTTGCATCACTTAGTAATTATCTATAGGTATTTGTCAACCTATATTCTGAAATTTTTTAACCATAGATAAAGTGAAAATTATAAAATATATGTAACTTGTAAAAGAGAAATATTAAAAAATCTTACTTGTACTGCTTTCTATTCTTTTTCTTGTCATTGAAGTAGAGATGTTGGTGTGCACTAACTTTTTATGGTTTTTTATAGTGATCATAACAATAATGTAAGTATGTACCTTAGGGAAAATAAATTGCTCAAAGGTCTTAGCAGCTTGTTGATTTGGTAAATTTTAAGATTTTGTTGCCCTTAGAACCTTTATCTATATGATTAAGACTTTAGATATATTTAATTCTTATTAGTCTAATAAAAATTTTGAAAACATGAAGTTACTATATTTTTTTTTACACTATGTTGTCTATAATAAAAGTTATCTAACAATTGAAAATCATAAAGAGGATTGTACTCACTCACCTTAAATATTTCATCTATATTCACTCTTTTTTTTAAAAATGTGTTTTATTAACTAAAATCTGTTAAAAAGATTATATAAGTTATTAATGACTATCATATCTTAATTTTTGCTTATGAAATTAGGAACTCTAATTATTTTAAACTATCATTTATAAATAACAAGGTGAACCTAAAATACTAAATATTATATATAAAAGCATTATGGGTATAAGTAAAGAAATCCAATGTAACATTATATTGATTTATTACACATACCAAAGACAAAAAAAAAACTAAAAGTGTTTCATGTATATAATTTGTAATACAATATACCAACCTACATTTACAAAACCAACAAGATACTTATACATAAACAAAGATGCAACATAAACAAATATGTTATATCTGGTATAGGTAAAAATAGGAAAAACAAAAATTATGTTAAACTTTGGTTTGATAAACTAACACTCCTCCTTAAACCATAATTGATACATCAACAACACCAATTTGTCTTTAAGACCTTTGAATCTTTCAACCTTTAAAACTTTTATCAAAACGTCAGCATTATACTTCTGACCAACAATGTTCAACATCTAATTTTTCACTTGAAACTTACTCACGGATGGTTTCAATGTGTTTGCTCTTACCATGAGATGCATGATGCTTGGCGAAATCAATTGTAGATTTTTTGTCTATCAACAGCTTCAATTTGCACACTTGCTTTACTTTCAACTCATTGATTGGCAAATTCAGCCAAATGGCTTAACATGCTACATTAGAAGCAACTATATACTTGGCATTGTAGGATGAAAGAGCTATTACATGTTCCTTTGTAGAGCTCCACAAAATTGGTGTCTCACCAAGGAAAAACATATATCCAACTGTGCTCTTTCTATCATTTTTGTCAATGCACCAATCAGCATCACAATATCATATCAACTTATCCTTTCCTTTTGACAATAAAATGCCTAAATTTTTAGTTCCATGCAAAGATGTAAGTATGCACTTTACTGCAAGGAAATGTGATGCCTTTGGTTCTTACATATATCCATTTACAAATCCAACACTAAAATTCAAGTTAGGTCAAGTGTTACAAAAATACCTCAAGCTTCCCACAATGTTGTGGTATTGTGTAGAATCAACAATCTCTTCATTATAATTCTTCTCAAGTTTTAATCATACTTCTGCAAGTGTACTGGCAAAATTACTCTACTACATACAAGCTTTGTCAACATATCTTTCACATACTTTGTTTGATGCATTGACATTCCATATGGATTTTTCTTGTATTCAATTTGCAAGAAATAACTCAGATTTTCCAAATCACTCATCTCAAACTCTTGCAGAAGTTCACACTTACAAGCGATTATTAGATTTTCACTACTACTAGTGATTAGAAGATCGTCAACATACAAGCATATGATGATCTTCTCAACTATGTTGTTGTTTCCACAGATTTTAACATAAAGACCATGCACAAACATATACCTAACAAAGGCAATTTTTTCAAGAAACCCATCAATTTGCTTATTCCATGCTCTCGGTGCTTACTTAAGACCATATAAGGCCTTCTTCAACCTATATACTTTCTGTTCTTCACTCACATGCTCAAAACTCCTAGGTTGTTGCACATATATCTCTTCTTCAAGAGCTGTGTTTGGAAAGGTTTCTTTAACATCTAACTGGTGTAATGAATAGTTAGCATTCACAACAATAGCCACCATCAATCTGATGGTTTCAATTATGGCCACAAGCTCATAGACTTTACCATAGTCTATTTTAACTTTTTGCAAGAAGCCTTTGACCACAAGTTTTGCTTTGAATTTCATTATTTCAACCTCTGGAATCACTTTAAATTTGTATACCCACTTAAGTGCTATTGACTTCTAGTGTAATGGAAGCTCAACAAGTTTCCAAGTTTGATTCTTTTTTATTGAATCATCTCTTCATGTATAGCTCTTCTCCCATTTACAGTGATGAAACTCAGGTGGCCAAAGCTATCGTTCCATAACCATTCACTTTGTTATCTGTAGTGGTGAAACATTCATGTTTTCATGTACTTACACCAACATAAAATGTTTTGTTCTCAGATATATTTGCATGAACAACCAATTTCTTGATTTTGTCATAAACACTTAGGCCATTCTCCTTCATTTCCATGACAAACTCTTTCTTTAAAAGTTGTCCAAGACTTAATCAATTGGTCTTTAATCCTGGCACATACGACTACATCAATTATGATTTTCTTACCACCAAAATCTCTCAGCACCACATGTCCAACACCTTCTGCATTCAGACTACTATCATCAACAAATCTAATCTTTCCTTGTGATTACTACCACCACGTCAGAATTTGATGAAAGGTCATCATAAGCTAAACTTTTAGTAGAGTGGTGTTAAGTCATTCCAAAAAAATCTTCTTTTGTTAGTCAATTGGTTTGTTAGCACTGGTAGTATAGGACTTGTTTGGATTGATTATTTTGTTTGAGGTAGTGAATTAGGTAAAATGATTTCCACTTGAGAGATTGGCATAGATTGTGGTAAAACTTGTAGTTTGGTTTAGAAAATAAACATTAAGACTCAAGGTTCAAAAATGATAATTCAAATCATTAAGAATTTTCCTCTTCTTTTGCATAAGATGTTTTTGTAATGTGAGATGTGATTAGTCATCCCTTTAGACACTTTATATGATATGGATGAATAATTTATAACATGGGCACATCATAATCATTACTTACAATTTTTATGTTCAACAATGTTTAATGTTCGTATATATTTATTATTACTAGAAGTTTTGTAGAAATATTGGGCTAATCAATCTTTTGTGTGTACGAACTCTAGATTCACAATTATTTTTTGAACATTATTTATGACAAAGTGGTGCTTAATTTTGATATGTTGTATTGTGAGATTCTTAGATAAATTATAGTGACAATACTATCACATGAAATGTAAATATTATCATTATAAAATTGTAATTTTCTAGCTAAATTTTTGTTCATAAAATTTGTGAATAGTAACTACCTACTGTTATAAATTTAGTATATATTAGATAATGCATAGTTATTTAATTCTCACCTAAAAAAATCATTAAGTATCAAGTAATTTAAAGACAAAAAGTAGTTAATTATTATATTCTTAAATAGTATTTTATAAACTAAAAATTATTAATATTTAAAATAATTTCTATTATTAATAAAAAAAATTATAATTAATTTGTAAATTAGAGTTTAAATTAGTTTTTAATCTTAACTACCAATATTTTAGTTAATTTTTATTATAATAAAAAAATTTAATCAGTCTATAATAATTTAGAGTCTAATATTAGAATGTAGTTAAAATGTTGGAAACTAATTAGACTCTAATTTACAAGTTAATTATAATTTTTTATTAATAATATAAACTATTGTAATTACAATACTTTAATTTATAAAATAGTATGTAAGAATAATGATCAAGTACTTTTTGTAAATAACTAGATTTTCTATGATAATATGTAATTTATATTTTATTTTCAAATGAAACTAAAAAATAATTTAAAGTCAAATGTTTGGATCAATAAGTTAAATTTATATTAGAAGTTACAAAAATGTTTATTTTTTATAAGAATTTCTCACAACGAAACAATAATAAGTGAATAGAAATTAAAACTCAAATGAGAAGAAATTTGTCAAAAATCTATAATGAATATTACTAAATAAATGTATATATAAAGTCTTCGGATTTATTAAAGCCATATTCAAAACATGACCTTACTATATGTTAAGTAGGCTAATTACAATTTATTCAAAAAAAACTAAATTTTAGAGTAAAATACATTTATAAAGAATTTCAATTAGATTATTTGAGTTCCATAAGTTGTAAAAAAATGTTTTTGCAACTTTGGCGTTTTTATCTTATTTATTTATTTTGATAAAATATAAGTATGTTCAAAATATTGCAAATTTGAATAAACAAAATAATGAATAGTTTATTAAATATGTTCAACATATTTTCACCTTTAAAATTTTGACACCTTCCGACAAGTCAATTTGTTATCTTTTAGTGGGTTTTGATCCAAAAGGCTTTTGCACCTTTAAGGTTTGTCCTTATATTTTCAGTGATTGACACAGCGTTTTTTTGTTTGTGTTTTCCCTTAAGGGTTTCATAAACAAAAATCTTCTAATGTATTCACAAATTTGGTCTATCTAGGGATTTGTCTTACCAAGGTAACTCAACATGTATTCATTATTATTTCCTTTTATATCCTAAATAGAAGCACGCATTTATTATTTTTCGTATTTTATTATTATTATTATTTCCTTTTTTTCTCATTTAATCAACGTATGCTAAATTTCTACCAGCTGAGTGACCTTTTCAAATGAGGTTGTGTTGTATTATGGTTATTGGTATTTGGGTTTAAGAAGAGGCTGAAAGTGACAAGTCCCAGAGAAACTACACATGTATCGAAAAAAAAAATCTGCTAATATGGCCCAACTTCCTTGACTTTTGTAAAGAAGTTTCTTCCTGCATCTCCAATTTTTCTTTTTGCACCACCAAATTTTACTATGTTCTAAATATATCTTTTGAAAAATAATTAATATATATATATATATATATATAATATTAAATAAATTAGATAACCATCAAACATATATATATATATTTACTAAGACCGTGCACCCCAAGTCATTTTCAAAGCAATGTTTTTCTCTCCTTAAGCTTTCTTAATTTTCCTTTATCTCATTTGAAACTTCGTTCATTTTTGTTTAAGTACACATATTTTATTCGTTTTTCTTGATTATAATTTTCTTTCATCTTTGTTTCAAATTTAGTTTTTACTTTTATTATATTTATATGTATCAGATTTCAAAATTCAGTAAATCATCGAATTTCGAAATCTGATTTAAAGGAATATTGAACTTTGAAATATGGTTTATAAACTCAAAGAATTTCAAAATTCCGTTTAAAAAAATCATTGGGTTTCGAAATCTGCTTTAAGAAACTGAAGACATTATAAAATCCGATTAAGCTTTCTCTCGAATTTTAAAATCTGGTTAAACTTTTTCCTAAATTTTGAAATTCAATTAAGCTTTATCTTAGATTTCAAAATCTGGTTAAACTTTTTCCCACATTTTGAAATTCAATTTAGCTTTCTTCTGGATTTAGAAATCTGATTAAGCTTTCTCATGGATTTCAAGATAGGAAATGACTATTAATATTTTTCCAAACCCTTTTTTTATATTTTTTTTATTGCTTTAAAATTTGTTTATCTTGTTTTGTTTTATAAATTTCTTCATATCGAGTTATTATTATCATATTGGACAAGTGAGGTATTCTATGGTGATGTCATGTTTTGGTGATTAGTGTTTAAGATGAAAAATTGTTCTTCGAATCATAAGTAAAATTCAACTTTATGTCAGATTTTTTTTTTTGTAATAAATGAAATGTATGAGGGAACTTACACAAATAACTTTACAATTGATAAGATTTTTCTCACACGTGTTGTGTTAGTTCCTTGGATTCAAGCTTTTGATCTTGGTGTTGTTGTTGTCATTATAAGATCTGATAAAGGTAATGGTCAATCCAAAAGAAACACGTATGTATTGTTAGGATGTGAAAGGGATGGAAAGTACATGAAATACAAATATGATATTCAACCTAGTATATCTAGCACAAGAAAATGCAATTGTCCTTTTAAATTGATAGGCGAACCAATTTCTAATTAAGAGGGGTGTGTATTGAAGGTAATGTGTAGATATCATAATCATGATTTGTCGTAGACTTTAATTGGTCACTCTTTTTTGGGAGGTCAAAAACTATTGAACACTCATTTCTTGTTGATATTACTAAGAGTCAAGTGAAACCTGCAAACACTTCTCTTACTCTCAAAGAAAATAATGAGTGTAATGTGACAATAATCAAGCAAGTATATAATGCAATATATACTTATAAATGATCATTGAGAAGTTCAAGAAGTGAATTACAATAGTTGATGGTGATGTTAGAACATGATAAATACGTTCATTAGATTAAATGTGTAGACGGATCTAAGGTGGTAAGTGCAAATGTATTCAATAATGAAAAAGTAAATAAAATCGAAGTGCAAAATATATAAATACTTGGAAAAAAAGTTAGATATCCATTTAATATTTTGTCTCTACAAAACTAGCATCTTCAAACTGCTAGTACAAGTGGTGAAGTGCAACAACTCCCTAAACATATTTGTTATATGATTGCAGGTCTCTACATAACATCAAGTACAATATACAAATTTTTGGGATGATTTTATCGCATCCAACAAGATGCAGCATCCCGCAAAAATTGTGCTCTTTTTTTCATATACCTTCCTTGCACAAAATATATATATATGAAGTAATAGACTCATCATTTTTACTCTTGTTATATGATAGTGTTTTCTAACTCTAAAACCTTTACTATCACTATAATTAACTCAAAACTTCCATGCATCTTCTACGCTATCAAATTCAATACTAAAATTAAGATTCAAACTTGTATCCATCAATTACTCTTATAAAAAGAACATGGATAAAAATGAAATAATTTATTAAATTGGTTATGAATAAAACTAAAATAATTTATTAAATTGGTTATAAAAGATATAGACATAAATATTTTTAAGAAAAATCAATGACAAGGAGATAATAATATATTTTTACACGTTTAAATGTTTTGAAGAAAAAAAAAATCAAAAGAACTGTATAAAATATAAAGGAAAAGAACAATGTTAAGAAAATTACCTCTTAAACTTTGAAGACAAGAAGCAGAGCTTTAAAACCACTGTTTCATTCATTAGAGGGTTTTTATAAAAGTAAACTGAACTCCAATGTTGTCGGTGCTTATTAGATTACAGTCCGCCGACAACCTGGTCTTGCGTTTTACCTCAGTTTTTAAAATTTTAAAACATTTTTATCTTTTATATTTCAAATTATTTACTATTGTAAGTCAACAAAGTTTAATTATATAAATATATCTATAACACAGTATTAAGAGATTCCTTGTTCGATATATTGTTTGCCAAATTTAATTTTAATAATAATTTTAAATTACAAAAATATAAATATACAAAGATGCCAAATAAAAAAGTATTAAATAAAAAAATTAAGTTTTATGTATCCTCCCTATTAAAGAATTACGTATATACATATTTATAAAATATTCAAATAAATAAAATTTTTAACTCTGAAGGCATCTAACTCGTTCTTCCTATTTATCCTTAGCCTTCATTATTGATATCCTTCTAAAACATTTTGTTTTTATGTAATATATAATCATTATAGTTGAAAACAATACATATATCAGCATAAAAATGACTATGTATGTTTTTTTTACGTTAATGAAATGTCCGACGTTATAATTGGTAACATTAAATTAATGTTGGAATTAAAAATATTAAAGTTTTTCTTTTAATGTATGTTCCTTAACGATAGGTGTCAGATTTGGAAATTTAACTCAAACCCCACCTGTTTAATCACAATTAATGCACCCAAAACCCTGCTCAGATGCATTAAAAACGCACTTAGAAATCCCTCTGAGCGAACGCCAGGTGTCAATAAAAGAGGATCCGAAAATCAGTTAGTGGGATGCAGGTGTCAGCAGGAGAACGGACGTTCGTTATTAAACAAAACTGAATTTTCTGAAATCCGCGTCACTCTTCTGCATGCACCTTCTCCATTCCAAACTCTGACTTTCCATTTCTCCTTCTTCTCTCTAGAAAACCCTCCCTTCTCTCTACCAAAACTTACCATTTTCCCCCTCCGATCACATTTCAGAAATCGTAGAAGTGTCGGCGGTATAAGCTTCAGTTTGAACCGATCCTTTCCGCGTTCTGAAACTGGTAAGTTTCTCGTCCCTAGTTGTTCGTTCATATGAGCATGCAAGCCAAGCTTTGGTTGCACGCGGTCACCTTATCTGAACCAATCTTGGTTTTCTGTAATTTGTTTAGTTTGAAGAGTTTGTTTGAGCGTTGTGGGTAGAAGAAATCGTATTTCTGCGAACTGAGTCTTAGTTTGAAGCAAGTTCGTTCACTTCAAGAGGTAAGGGAAGCTTATTAATTTAATTCATATGACTATGTGTTGCATGAAAGTTCGTTGAATTGATTGGATATGAAAATTTATGGTGTTATGTTATGATGCATGAAATGTATAAGATTTCTATGATTTGATGATATAAGATATGGTTGTTTGAATATGGTACGATTGTAGATGGGTGAGACTATATGTTAAATCTGAAATTTGATAATATTGACTATGATAAGAAATTTCCCTTATGAGTATGTACGTACGTTACTGGACGGTCTTTGACCGTTCGATTTTCTAGTGAAAATGATTTGGTAAGGGATTCTTTCATTTGGAAAGAATCCTAGTTGAGGACGAACGCCCTCTTGTATTAGTGCTACGTTTGAGCGTTCGGCCAAACGTAGATGCTTGAGTATTATGTGAGGAGTTGAGAAAATTATAAATATACCTTTGTACACTTAGTTATTCCTAAATCCTAACTTCACCATCTCGTATTACCTTTATTTTTATTATTTCTATTATGAGTACCGATCCGCGATGGGTTTCGACCCAAAGCGTACGTTATGAGTGGCGCTCGGTCTTATACCGGACGCTCGTCCTTGTCGTTAATTACCAAACGGGTGCAAATAGCGTTCGTCCAAATTTCTGTAAATCCGTATACCGCGTTCGGTCATTTACTGGCAATCGGTTTCTATAACTAAATTGTTCTTGGTATGGTCATTTAATCGTCTTGAGGTGTCTTTATCTATTTGGATTCGGCATAGAGCCTTCCTACTTAAATTGTTCTTTAAGTAATGATTTGATCTTCCTAGAGTCAGTTCATTCAACTGATTCGAGTAGTAAATGACGTTCGTCAAATATGATGTGTCGATTTTATTAGGGTCTGAAACGGAGAGTTCTCGGTCTCGTTTTTCACGTTCGTCCTCGTTATGAAGAGGGCTGAACGCTCGTTATTTTATGTAATTGAAATGGAAGACGAAAATGAAGTTAAAGTGAAGAATTATAAGGAATGAAAAGTATATGAGATGAAATAATGGTTGTGAAATTTGAACGAGCGTTCCAGGGAGGAACGACTCATGTATGAATGGATATGGAACTTTGTAAAGTATGACTGCGGGCATGCTAATGCTGGCTGTTATCCTGATGTTCCGTGAGTACTCGTCCTCACGTAGAGGAGGGTAGGTCATGTGTGGGAACGGCAGGAGGTCCTAGTCCTTAGGGGTACTTTGGATAGGACTAACCTCGGGTGGCAGCTGTTGAGTGTATCCCAGTTACTACATCACCCGGGTGCAAGAACGCCTGTAGCTACACAGATTCATACAGTCCGGACGGTCTGTCTAGAGATATTTTGTATGGTTATATATATGTTGAACTATAGTCTTGTGTTGTTTGGAATGTTACTTTAAATGTTGATGTATGAATTAAATTACGTAAGCTTACCCTGTGTTCTTTCCTTGTGTTGTCTCGTCCTTGTATGCCCGTCTTGTCAATTGCAATGATCATCCGTGTGGATGTGAGCAGAAGGAGACGCCTTATTGGAAGAATTGATTGAAGAGGAGAATTTGGTGGACGTTGAAGTTAAGGCCGAGCCTTAGATCGGCCGGTTGATTATTGGATGTTAGTTATTTTGATTTTTGAACGTTCGGTTATTTGGTTTTGTAAAACCGTTCGTCTCGAACTCTTGTTACCCCCAGTTTTAATGCATTAATTTCTGTACTTAAAGCCGTTCGGTTTATGAACGTTGTTTTTTTAGTGTAAGACTGCATTGTTGGATTATGAAATGTAATTAATTCTAATTTATGATTATTACTATATTTTGGGATGTTACAATAGGTTTTACATTACATCGACGTCTAATTAATATAATTTCAAACTAAAATTAGTAATGTCCGTTAGAGCATTAATAAATCTTAAATGCTACCTTTAATTTTTTTTAAAAATATTCGTTATATTTACAATTGGCCAAAATCTGAAAAAACAGATAATATCACAACATAGTTAAAAAAAATTTCCAGCACAACTTATATATTAAAACTAGAATTATTAACACAATGTAACTATTATCACTGTAACTATCAAAACTCACAAAATCCAAACTTCCATAATCAAAATTTTCTTCTAGAAAGTCTTCAATCAAAATAACTAATGTTATAACAGATCCTAACTTCATTTTTTTAGTAGATAAACTACTCATTTCTATCTTATTTTCTTCATTATCTCATTTGTTATACACTATGAATTCTTGAACCGTTGAAAAAATAATACAACTTCATTATGTATTTATATTAATATTTAAAGTTTGATATGATTTTTAATATGTGAAAAATATATATTATTATTTTTGTCTATTTATCTCTAATTCATGTTCATTATGTAATAGTTACATTCCCATGAATCTTTTTACTTAGATTAAAGAAAATTATCACATATTAAGTTCATAAATTGACAAGCTAAAATGAATAAGTTACAAATGAAAAGAGTTACAACCTTTGGATAGATTATTTGAATTTGGGTTGATCTGGGTTTACCAAAAACTCTAATTAAACTGGAAACATATGTTAGTACAATATATATTAAGTAGATGATATGAAAAAAAGTAAGACTTATGTTTGTATCATGGTTTTTAGAACACTTTTCATCTTTCTACGTAGAGAACAAAACCATACATTTAACTATGCATTGTCTTGGAATGATGATCATTAGTTGCTAATATGTCCTACTATGAATAAAAAATAGTTAGATGAATAATTATCATTAGTTCATAAAACATTACATTCAGTAAAACTTATCCATCAATGTAGGATGCAAGATACATATCTTTTTGTTACTCAAACATCCATGTTTGCAAATATGTTTGTATATGCTCGAATATGTTTCCATGTACCTATAACAAGACAATTAAATATAAATTAAAAAGTAGCAATTCCAAGGTTTAAATATGGAAAACAATGAAAAATCTTACATGCACCATAGTATGATTGAAATATTCAACATATTGTCTCTCCAATGACCTTTAGTGCATCATTTAGAGTAATGTACAATGTGACATGATATTGGAGACCAAATAGTATTAACTCTCACTCTAGCTCTACTTTTCCTTTATTCAACCTATTTAATTTTGTGATGAGCTTTCTTAGATTCTTAGAGGATCATCCTCTACTCATGCAATGTCATCATCTTCATGGATAACAAGTTGACGCATGACCTACTTTTAAGGAGGGAAGAACTGAAATAGAGATTTCAAAGGTATGAATAATTTATCTATAAACTATAAGATAAAAATACTTACAATAAAAATTACCTGTGGTCGACCGGTATAGTATGTGCAATGGTTTAGGTCAAGCTATAAATGTGCCTAAGGCCCCACCTCACAAATAAGATCTATGAAGTTGGCACAGGCACTCGAGCATGACGATCTTGAGCTTCATCAATAGTCACATGCACATAGTGGGGCAATAAAAGAGCACAATGGATAATTTTCCCTCCTTCAAGTTTTCATCCTATGGCCACAATGCGTGGGGGGTCTCCATCATATTGACTTGTGTAGTCAGTGTGATCTACAATGCAACATGAGCTTTTTGTGTTTACATGACGTTATCTTGGAGCTTTAGTAGGAAACTCTGTATTTTGCTGTTGCATTAACTAAAGATTTTTTTTTTCAAATGCTCTTTCTATTTGTTGTTTTTATTGAAGTGTTGATAATCACAAGGAAAAGTCATTATGATGTGTTTCCATAAAGTGTTACGCTATAACTACTATGCGTTGGTTGATTCTTTCCTCCACTTGAAGCTTCATCTTTCTCAAGGACTCATTTCTTTTTTGTGGAGGGTCCAGAGCTTGTCATACCAGAAACACATAGTTAGTAAATCTAGATAAAAAAATATAATCAATTAGCTCTATAAGATTAGAACAAGGAAAATAAAAAATTGTAAATGTGACATATTAATAAATAAAGACCTATTGTGGTATTGTTTTCTCCCATATTCTTTTGTGGTGATCACTTCGAATGACATATATGTCATCAGCTATGTCATCGACATCTACTTGAATGGTTTTTGATGAGAAAGACGATATCTCAAGTATATATTTAGAGAGTTTTCATTATGATTTTCGTGCATGCTTCTTCCTTCCAATACGAAACTGAGGTCATTTGTCCTCACACCTGAATTCCTACCAATCCATTTACACTTAAAAATTGACATTCTAAAACTTACATAGTTAACTTTCCATATTTCTTGTAATATTCTAATGTAACTCATAGTATCGTAATTATATTTGTATCTTTAAAATTGACAAAATGTATTTGTATCAAACATTAAATATAATTATATACTAATATCTTCTTATTACGTTATCATGTTGTTATTTTATTTTATCATATTCTTTTATTATATAATCACTAGTGCAGAAAAGACCTTTAACGTCACCCTTTACACGTCCGACCCTCGAATATCCAATGTAAAAAATGACTGGTGACATTTTTCGTAAATAAAACAACCATATAGACGTTTTTCCCCTCCAAAATAGATGTCTAAAGCCATATAGACGTCTGATATGGGGGAACAAACTTCTATATACTCATTTTTGAAATCTAAAAAGTCACTTTTTGACTCCATTTAGACGTCAGATCCCGCCAATCCGACTTCTACAGCCATATAGACGTCCGATGTGGGGGGAACCGACTTCTATATACTCATTTTTGAAATCTAAAAAGTCACTTTTTAACTCCATTTAGACGTCAGGTCTCGCCAATTCGACTTCTACAGCCATATAGACGTCCGATGTGGGGGAACCGACTTCTATATACTCATTTTTGAAATCTAAAAAGTCACTTTTTAACTCCATTTAGATGTCAGATCCCGCCAATCCGACTTCTACAGCTATATAGACGTCTGATGTGGGGGGAACAGACTTCTATATACTCATTTTTGAAATCTAAAAAGTTACTTTTTGACTCAATTTAGACGTCAGATCCTGCCAATCCGACTTCTACAGCCATATAGACGTCCGATATGGGGAGAATCGACTTTTATATACTCATTTTTGAAATCTAAAACGTCACTTTTTAACTGCATTTAGACGTCAGATCCCGCCAATCCGACTTCTACAGCCATATAGACGTTTGATGTGGGGGAAACCGACTTCTATATACTCATTTTTGAAATCTAAAAAGTCACTTTTTAACTCCATTTAGACGTTAGATCCCGCCAATCTGACTTATAAAGCCATATAGACGTCTGATGTGGGGGGAATTGACTTCTATATGCCTGCATTAAAACACCGCGAACGCGAGGCAGCAGTTACGCACACTTAATGTTCATCATCTTCCTCGTGTTTTCTCTTTACGGGTTACGCTTTTCAAGTTCGTTTTCTCACTTTTGCACCGTTTTAAATTAATTTTACTTCGATTACATCACTCTTTGATGCATTATCTTTCATTTGAACCGATTAAAATGCGTTTTCGTTGGGTTTTGGTGCAGTTTTGCTCGTGTCCTTAGGCGGCGTTCTTGGGCAGCAATTTCTTGTGTTTTGCACTCCTCCAATTCTCTCCACTATGTTTTTAAAACCATCCAATACAAAACAACGTACAATACATTCTCTTCAACTAAAATATAAAGTTGTAAACTCGAATCACCATGAGCCAAAAGCAACCCGAGAGGCCTCAAGTGAAAAAAGATCCAATCAAATACCACGACGTTTTAGACGTCTGATCTATAGTGTTATACGTCTATATAGACGTCTGACCTGTATGGATCAGACGTCTATATAGATGTCTGACCTATTGGTCCAACGCCTCATTAACGTTACACATATAGACGTCAGACAGAGATCAGACGTTAAAAGCCTAAAATAACAGTTAAAAACCCAAAATAACAAACGTCTAAAACCCTTTCTGTACTAGTGAATAAAGGTTCCACGAAAGAATTCTTAACATATGTAAATAACTAAATATATAGTTTTGATATTTTTTTAGTTATATAGAGTTTTTTATTTGGTGATGGGACGAAGATGTAAAAAAAATATAATCCTATATAAATTAAGTTGTCTAGTGAAGTCAACAATACTTGGTTTATGCTAATTGGCCTAATTCTATAGTTTCATATTGTTGATGTATACTATTATTCACAGACCATACTTTAGAATGAATAAATAAATTTTAAGTGAATAAATATTTTTTGCCAGATTATTAGGAATGTAGTCTTACATTACATTAGAGCCTTAACATCTCACAAAATAATTTCTTTAGCCGAGAAAATGGACCAAAAGTATTGTACAAGTCCTAAGTTCTCATACTCAGAAATTTTCTTCAAGATTATTTATTCTAAGCAAAAAGTCAAATATCTTCATCAAGACTTAGAGGCCTAGAAACCTATCTTGAAAAACAAAAAAATCTTCAATCAAACCATACTTTCTTCCTTTTGATATTGTTAGAATTGTTCAAAGTAGTATTATGAAACCACGCGTGTTTGGTTAGAGAAAGTTTCTTCAGAACAAAAATCAATAATAGAAATATCTTGAAATCATTCTTGTCACATATTTTTAATATTTTATTATCAATTAAATTTATTAAAATTATAAAATTTAGAATCTCACAATTTATTAATATTTTTCATAACTTATAATTCTTAATAAAATTTAACGAATTAAAATATATTAAAAATGTATTGTTAATAATCATTCTTAAATTTAATCAGCAATTATTATAGTATGCATAATAAACTACTCAATCTTTCATAATCTTTTTTTTTTCTCCTTGAAGGCTATACTATTTAATGAATACACTCCACGACACCTTCTAAATTAAAGCGATTTCTTCTTCTCTTCCCACGGTCACAATATAGTTCAATTTTTCGTGAAGTTTATTTTTTGTTTTAATGTTTTATAATTTATATAACGAAAAACTATATGCTATCAAGGAACAAACATTCAAGCCAATCGAGAAAAGTATACGATGATGCCAAAATCAGCAAACGTAAATTATATGGTTTACAATAGGTCACATCATACACGAATAATCTCTACTCGATCCACACAATTAAAATCTAATCCACAATCCGTTCCCTGTCTATACAAATACTCCCTTAAGAAATAATATATATTTTAAAATCTACGAGTAGTCACAAAATTTTTAAAAAATATAATTTTATACATTTTTAAAATTAAATTATTTTATATATATAATATAATATAAATTAAATAAATTTAATCTAATAAAATATAAATTATTTTATTTTTAATTAAATTTAATTTAAAAAATATAATTATTATTATTTTTATGAATAACATGTACCCGCTAATCATAAAATATAATATTCGCACCTAATCCGTTTAAAAACAAAAATTAAAATACCTACACTTCTTTACGTGTAAGTAATAATTATTTATTCGTCACAAATTTTATCCGCAACCATTTTGTCATGCCTACATGTTCCTACATCTAAAGTATTATTTTTTTGTAAATTTTCTTTAAAAATAAGCATTAAAAGTCTAAAATATATTTATATTTTTTTCTCAAATAAAATTAATAAACTTGAATACATCATAGAAAGTTACAAACATGTTTGCTGCGCGGAAAGCGCCATTTAAGCTTTGATAAAGTGGGGGGTCAAATCCTGAATCCTTGTGAATTTTGATGCATGGAATAAATATAGAAGAAACTTTGCAAGTTGGGTTGCTTGAGATTTGAAGTTGCTTGCGTGACAAAAAGGGGTTGGTCCCTCTTGTCGAATATCTAGTCCTACCCTTCAATCTCGGGAGGTTATTCTTTTGTTCTTTCAGTTTCAGTTTGAGCTTCAGATCCAGAGGCCAAATCTATGGTCATGATTTTGGTGAGTACCCCTTATGTCTTATGACAGTCCAACCAAAAACAGCACCCCTCGAACTTAAAGCTAGCAACTTGAGACAATTTTCAAGTTTGAACATCAAATAGCACACACGGTCCAATTGGGATCCGAATCAAGGAGATGGGGTTCCAAGAAAACGGGAATGGAGAAATGGGGTTGTCTGCAATCCCCTTGGGAGCAAAGAACAAGTATAAGAGGATGAACTCTGAACTTCCTGAGGAGAACGATGATGTTTTGATGCAACAGCAACGACAAGAAGAAAGGAGGAGCAGTACCAGGAAATATGTTCTTGCCTGTGCCATCTTTGCTTCTCTCAACAATGTCCTTCTTGGCTATGGTATGCTTGAAAATTATCTGTTTTGGTCAGTTTTGTGGAAACGGTTTTATTTCGTTGCTGCATTTTCCTTTGACTATTCTGTTTACTGTGTCGGTGATGGTTTTTAGATAATCCATTCAATCCCCATCTTGTCCTTTGTTCTGTGATTTACCTTTGCATTTCTAGTATCTATGAAACAGATCTGCCAAGCTTTGGGTTCAAAGCTGGCAATTGTGAGAAGTCAACTGCATATTTTTACCCATGAGTTTACGTCTGTAACTTTTAAGGCTGCTATCGTTTTGATTAACAAACTTTCCACAGATGACAGTTTCTGACTATGATTGAATGATGGCAGTGCTAGTGCAAGGATATTTAATCAATCTATTGTGGGTGCAATTAATTTGATCATGAATTCTAATTCCGGGCTATTTTGAAAAAGTCTAGAAGTTTATGTGATTTATTTTGATAATTTCTGTTTTTGCAGATGTAGGTGTCATGAGTGGAGCCGTCATATTTATAAAAGAAGATCTGAATATATCTGAGGTTCAAGTAGAGTTTTTGGTTGGTATTCTTAGTATTATTTCACTATTTGGTAGTCTTGGTGGTGGAAGAACATCAGATATTATTGGTAGAAAATGGACGATGGCCTTAGCGGCAGTTGTCTTCCAAATGGGTGGAATCACAATGACTCTTGCTCCTTCGTATGCAATACTAATGATTGGAAGATTTCTAGCTGGGATTGGAATAGGATTTGGAGTTATGATCTCCCCTATATACATTGCTGAGATATCACCAAACCTGAATAGAGGCTCTCTTACTACCTTCCCAGAGATTTTTATAAATGTTGGAATTATGCTTGGTTATGTGTCAAATTATGCGTTTTCTGGCCTTTCAGTGCACACAAGCTGGAGAGTAATGCTTGCAGTGGGAATTCTGCCTTCAGTGTTCATTGGGTTTGCGCTTTTCGTTATTCCTGAGTCACCAAGATGGTTGGTAATGCAGAACCGAATTGAAGAAGCAAGATCAGTGCTGTTGAAAACAAATGAAGATGAGAAAGAAGTGGAGGAGAGGCTTGCAGAAATACAACAAGCTGCTGGATTTTCCAATTCTGACAAGTATGAGGAGAAACCTGTGTGGCGTGAACTCCTTTTTCCTCCTCCTCCTCTTCGCCGAATGCTGATCACTGGACTTGGAATTCAGTGTTTCCAACAGATCTCAGGAATTGATGCAACCGTGTATTACAGTCCTGAAATTTTCCAAGCAGCTGGGATTGAAGACAATTCAAAACTTCTAGCTGCTACTGTTGCTGTAGGCTTAACAAAGACTATTTTCATTTTGGTAGCAATCATTCTCATAGACAAACTAGGTAGGAAGCCACTTCTCATGATAAGCACAATTGGGATGACAGTGTGTTTGTTCTGCATGGGTGCTACACTTGCTCTCTTTGGAAAAGGATCATTTGTGATTGCATTGGCTATTCTTTTTGTTTGTGGGAATGTGGCATTCTTTTCTGTTGGACTAGGCCCTGTGTGTTGGGTTTTGACATCTGAAATCTTCCCTTTGCGCGTGCGTGCTCAAGCATCTGCACTTGGAGCTGTCGCTAATAGAGTCTGCAGTGGCCTTGTGGCCATGTCTTTTCTTTCAGTGTCTGAGGCAATCAGTGTTGCTGGAACATTCTTTCTGTTTTCTGCTATTTCTGCTCTTGCCGTTGCCTTTGCCATCACACTGGTTCCTGAAACTAAAGGGAAGTCATTGGAGCAGATAGAGATGATGTTTCAGAATGAGTATGAGATTCAAGGGAAAGAAATGGAGTTAGGAGATGTTGAACAACTTGTGCAGAACAAAACTGATTTAACAAATTAATTGATTAATCATTCCATGGTTACTCTCATCTTCCACCTGTTATGTCTAAGGCTCTATGCATGACATGCTACTTGCTATTATGACATAACAGATGAATATGATCTTCTGCTACCAGAAAAATTGAGATGTGTGAGTAGGGATAGGGAACACAAGGAGATGTGTGAGTAGGGATAGGGAACACAAGGAGTATGAAGTGATGAAGATATAATGCATTCTAAACTTTCCCTAGTTGTACAATTATTCTTGTTTTTTTTTTTTAATTTACATTAAAGTCAATTATAGCATTGTATACTGAAGAAGATTTTTGGTGGAGATGATCATGTCTCCGTGAGTATGTTCGGAGACAAATTATAGTGCCTCTTACAATGTATCGACGAGGAATGTAATTAAGATGATTCTTTGACACATTATATTGTATTCAACTCTGGTCTCTGAATTGTGATAATCTTAAGATACCAAAGAGCATGTATGCTTCAGTTTCTTCATTATGAGTAATTACTTATGGTTTAGGAATTAAGGATAATTGTAGTAATTAATTCTCTGCAATTGGACAAAACCACAGGTATGTTCTAAAATAACTTAAGGCAGGTGTATGAGTGGATATGGATAATCATTAAAAAAACAAAAAACAGAAAAAGATTTACAAAAGAAGCTAACAAAAGATTCAGTAAGTGACGATGATTTTTTTACAGAGCTGAATAAAATAATGAGCAATGAACATGCAAAATATTTTTCTGGACAATGTCCTGCCTAAGATTTCCTTATTAAAAAATTCACCAAACTCACCAAACTCTCTCCAATACAACTTTACACCAATTAACATCCCATTTTTTATTCTCTAAATTGCTGCAACACATTAAATGTTGTGCTATTTGCGTATAAATCTCACCTAATTACACCTTAAATGTTTTTCTTTTATATTAAACTTTATCTTCTTCCTCTCTAACCTCTACATATGAAAACATGGGATACAATTTTACATTCTTTTTTCAAAATCCTTATTTCAATCCACACCATTCAGAGGAATTTAACTATATGTAATACTTATGATTAAATGAAACATCTAAATTTCTATCTTATCTATCTATCTATTTGAGTGATAAAATTCATTCTATTTATTCTAAGATTATGTGCATCCTTTCTCTTGAATATTATTCTCATTTCAAACTGGAAAATGATGAATACAAAGTATAGATGAGTAAATAAAATCTGATAGATATAAACAATGTGATAAAACAATAAAAAAAAGTTTAAAAAAAATGAGATTCAAATAAGGTAGATGAAAAATTAAATGTATAATAACTCCTTCAAATTTTCCTCAACTAAACTATCTGATGATCTTTATATTCGACACTTGATTGTGTTCCTTTTACTTTTATCCGTTTCCTAACTCTTTCACTTCTCTTTGATGTTCCACTGTTTTTCTGAGATAGTGTTGTTGAATTGCAGTAAACTTGTCCTTGTATGATGGAGAAGATCCAGCACAGTGAGGTGGAAGTGAAGGGACTGAAGCTGCACGTGGCAGGGATTGGAACTGGTACGCTAATTCCTTCAAAAAAACCCTCTTCGAATACTGTCTAATACTCATTTGCATCTTCTTCAATTTAATCATATTTGTGTCTGTGAAGGGTCCAAGGCAGTGCTATTCTTACATGGATTCCCAGAGATCTGGTACACATGGAGGCACCAGATGATTGCTGTGGCAAACGCTGGTTATAGGGCTATTGCCTTTGATTTCAGAGGCTATGGACTCTCTCAGCAACCAGCTGAGCCAGAAAAGGAAACCATGTTTGATTTAGTTCATGAAATTGTGGGTCTTTTGGATGCTTTAGGCATCACCAAGGTAAGGAGATAGATATGTTGCAGTACATTTTCATGACTTTGTCAATGTGTAAAGGTTTCTAGATTGCAGAAGTATATGTCAATAAATTCTAGAAATGAGACCCTCTTGGGTTTAGATCGTCTATATGCAGATCTAATATGTAGAAATTTCTTACCTTAATCATAAATCATTATAAAAACTTTGAAATTGTAAAATGTGTTATATATATATATATATATATATATATATATATATATATATATATATATATATATATATATATATATATATATATATATATATATATATATATATATATATATATATTATGCTAAAATGGACAAGACTAGAAAGTATAATTTTCATACCTGCATTCATACTGGGAAATTCTGTAAATAAACTATACTCCGACGAAGATTCATTTGATGAAATAATAATTTTTACAGAGAGAAACTGAGTCTGAGTCTAATATCTATCCCTAATTGCATATGAATTTCGTTGTTTATACCAGGCTTTTCTAGTTGGTAAGGACTTTGGTGCCTTCCCAGGACATCTTACAACTGCAGTGCACCCAGAAAGAGTTGCTGGTATCATAAGTTTAGGCATTCCTTTCATGCTTCCAGGTCCCTCTGCAGTGGAGGGTCACCTTCTGCTCCCCAAAGGGTTTTATATTACTAGGTGGCGGGTACAAATTCCATCTTGCATCATAGATTTTATATAGTTTAATTAGTCTTTTGGTCTCTAAATATAGAAACTGCTCATCTTAATCTTTACATATATAGAGATTGTGAAGGTATAAGACCAGTGTTTTCATATTCATTGGAATGTTTAGTGGTAATTTGTTCATTGATTCCAATTCCAATTCAGGAGCCTGGGAGGGCAGAAGCAGATTTTGGCCGCTTTCCCGTGAAATCTGTGATAAGAAACATCTACACTCTCTTCTCCTGAAGTGAGATTCCAATTGCTGCTGATGATCAAGAAATCATGGACTTGTTTGACCCATCTACTCCCCTACCTCCATGGTTCTCTGAGGAAGATCTTGCAACCTATGCATCTTTATATGAAAAATCTGGATTCAGATATGCATTGCAGGTTCCTTATAGGTAAAATAAACTCATTTCTCCCTTTTAAATTGAAATGCTGCTCAATTGTTTTTATTTTCCCTAAACTAGGGCTAAGGTTATTTGTAGACCATAACACCATTTTAACCTTCCAGTTAGTTTGATTCCTAAATCCTATTGTTTGATCTTATTAACTTCAATTAATTTAATCCCTAATCTTAACATCATTTTGGTTTGGTCCATAATATTATCATAGCAATCAATTTAGGACACCGTGTTAGCTGCCAAGTTAACTTATACACATTAAACTTCTGAATCAAATTGATTGATAAAAGGCTAATGGATAGAATCCAGGACTAACTGCTTTTTCACAATGAGAAAAACTAAATTAACTAACAATTGTCGCTGATCAAATCTGGTTTTTTGAAAATGTCAAAAGACAAAGATGATGTATGGAGTTTTAGTCTTGTGAAACCTAGCATTTTCTTCACTCCTTAAAACTGTTATAAATAGTCTTGAGGGTAAAGAGGAGTACTTATGATGCATTCAGGAGTATCAATGTGGATGCTGGCATAAGTGATGTAAAAGTTAGTGTTCCATCACTTCTGATTGTGGGTGAGAAAGATTATGTGCTCAAGTTTCCAGGCATGGAGGACTATATTCGAAGTGGGGCGGTGAAAAACTTTGTTCCTGACTTGGAAATCACGTATATTCCAGAAGGAAGCCATTTTGTGCATGAACAAATGCCAGAGAAGGTGAACCAGCTCATCATTGAGTTCCTTGACAAACAAAGTGTCTAAAGTTTACTTTCAGGCTAAAAGCAACTTCCATGAGTTTTGTTGCAATGTCTAGGTGAATAATAAAGTTTGATTAACGTTATTGTTCTTTGTATCCCTTGCATCTTGTGTTATCTCGCATGGAGACGAGAGGGTCTGTTTGATAATGGGTGTAAAAGACATTCTGAATTATATGGAAATTTGAGGACTCTTTGAATGGTGTTTAATATGACAAACATGGTGATATCCTCTTCTTAAACTTTCTATTGTTCCTAAGTGTAAATATACTTATAAAGATTCTAATACTCTGTATTTTGACATCTCAAATAAGATAACATTATAAAATATCGATCATTTGTCATACATAAAAAAAAAAATATTATTGTTCGAGATATATAAGACAAAGTTTCTACTAAAGAACAACTTTAAAGTTAAAACTTAGAAACAATTTGTATAAAAGAATGTTTTAGAGAACATCCTAAGGCAGTCTTTGGTGTAATAGCTTCCACAAAACTAATGTTTTAGAGAAGAAGACCAAATTAATCTTCTCCAATCCCTTAGAACAGAATTTGCAAAAAAAAAAAAAAGAGAAAAAAAACCTTCTAGCAACCTTTTTGATTCAAAATTTCAAATTCTTCCAGCATCCAATTTGAAATGTCATCCTATTGGGTAATCCTAAGATTATGTATATTTGGTAGCTCAAATATTTTCACATAAAAAAGGAGGCAACAACAAAAACATTATTATTCCAAACTTGAGAAACTTTAGCAAAAAGATTTAACCTGTTATCAAAAGAAACTCCTGCAAGAATTGAAATACATGTGGAACAACACCAGAAATCATTCCAAAAGTTCATCTTTTCTCTATTACCAATAGTCTAACAAATATTTTCTAAAACAATATCATAATCGTCCTCTATTTCAGGCCAAACAAAAATATACTCAAAAAGGTTTATGATATTTATCTTAAGAAACCTATACTGCATTATAATAGACCAAAGCCTAATTATTGTAATTTTAGTCTTTTAAAATTATAAATTAACTTTATCCTCAATTTTAATGAAATGTTTATTTTCTATTCCAATAATTTGCCAACCTAAAATAATTTACATTCGTGTTTATATTTGCAACATATAAAAGTACACAATTATTAAAAGTGATAGTTTTCTTGAAAAAGAAACTTTAAACTATAATTATTTTGGAATAAAGAAAAAAAAATTAAAACTGAATAATTTTCCTAAATATATCTGTAAGTCGGCCAATCAACTATATGGTTCAATCTAACATAAGAATTCATTGTAAATGCTTAGGAAATATCTATAAAAGTAAATATACTTGGTTGGGAATTAATTCATCAAAATATAATTCGGAAAACTTAAAAGTGAATAAAAATAGAATATAGTATTAATTTGATCCTAAAAATTGATAATATAGGTTACATGGATTATATATTAATTTATAAAAATATTAATTCGCTTCTAATCCTTAAAAAATTTAATTCATTGTGAAACAAAATGGCCTAAATTTTTAGTTGTTAGTTCACAATGCGACTGTGTTATGCTTAAGCTGGTTTACGTAATAACATATCTAATAAATTACCATATAGTTTATTTGCAATTACTAATAATCTTATATACACTTTTCATCAATCAATTCTATTATTTTTATTAGATTTGGCCAAGGAGCCTTAGATGTAGGCTGACCTCATGACGTGTGATTGAGCTTATAATCATCATAAAGGAAGTCTATCTATAAAACATTTCCAGACGCTTTAGAGATTTTTAGGATGACTATTTGTGAGGGAACAGATTTTAGGATATTTGCGATGAAAGTCCATTATGAGATGATTATACTTTATGTAATGATATATATTTATAGTCTTTTTAGACTTAACAATAATAGATAAATATTATTAAGAATTTTATTATTGTAAATAAATTCTATTTTTAGTATGTATAATATCACATATCTCTTATATATATATATATATATATATATATATATATATATATATATATATATATATATATATTTCTTTATTTTAAGGTAATTAATATATTATATGCATCTTATATCCAATTTCTAGTTTTCTTTAATATTTTTGATTTGTAAAAAGATATAATATTGTAAATGTGGGTCGGATAGGTACTCTTCGAATTCAAAAGTTAATAATGATTGTAAGTTGACGAAGTTATTAAATAAATTAGTTTGTATCTTATTTTCAGTTCATATTCCAGTTGTACTCGGGTTTACAGTTTTCAGACGCTTATATTTGGATTTTCTCGAGTTGAAAATGTTTTTAGACTTATATATTAATATTTTTGGACGTGTAATTCATATTCGAATTTTATTGAGTTGGTCACATCATCAAACTCTTATATTCACACATTTTTTTATGCTTAATTTATATTTGAATTTTTTCGAGTTGATAACATTTTTAGATTCTTATATAGTCACATATTCGCATGCTCATGTTTATATATTTTTTCGAGTAGTCACATATTTGGACGTTCATGATCAAATTTTATCGAGTAGTCACATATTCATACTCAAACGCTTATGCTCGGATTTACCGAATAAACACATATTTAAACACTTTTGATGGAGAATGAATTAAGGAAGCTCCCTTAACAAAAGATGATCTCCATGTGGGTTGAGATAGCTTCTCCAAAAGTAATGAACCTCATTGAAAAAATATAGTGACGAAAATAAATTTGATGAAGAAATAAAAATAACGATTTTGAAGGTATATAGTTGTGAGTAAAAATAATTATAGTATGATTATACTTTCTCTCACATATATATTTATACTTTTTTTTAGGTATAAATAATAAATAAATATTATTAAAGGATTCTCTCATAGTAAATTAATTATGTTTTTATTAGTATAAAATAATATATCTAATAGTAAATGAATTATGTTTTTATTAGTATAAGACAATATATCGCTTATGTATTATTTTTCTCTTATTTTAAGATAAAATTTTATTTCAAAAATATGTATTTTTAAATTAAAATTTACAAAAATAATATTAGTCTATTTTAAATAATCAAATAATATTTAACATTTTTTTTAAATATCTATACTATCTATATTATTATATAAAGAGGATTCCTTGTTTTTTTGTCTTCATTTTTTTTTTCATTCAACAGTGTGTATAATGTGAATAAAGAGACATAATAGTTGTGAAGTTTTAATTTTTTTAAAAAATTTTAAATTCTATTATTTTAGTTAATTATGGATAAACTTGAGAATTTTGAATTGAGTCTGTTAAAAAATTAAATGTTTTTAATTGATTTCTTGTCGTTATATTTTTGTGTTAATTATGTGTGTAGCTTGTAACTAGTTTGTCACCTTTCTAAAATGTTGACACATAATATTTTTGTTAGACCATGAGGACAAGAATAAATAATTCTAATTATAAAATTTGTAGAATTACATAATTACAAAATTATAGAATTCCAAAATTATAGAATTATAGATTTGTATAATTTTCGAAAAATAGACTTATAGAGTTATAAAGTTATAAAGTTATAAAATTATAGAATTATAACATTACATAATTATAAATTCATAATTTTATAATTTAGAAAGTAATTTCTATTGAATTCAATACGTTCTCGAGAAGATACTCATTATCACGGTCTCTTGCAACACGATAAAAATGTAACATTTAAACAATGTGACAGGATAAGATAATAATCAAGTTACCTAATTAATAGAAAAAGGTAACATAGAAACTCAAATTAAATTTTTTAAAACTTTTAGGACTCAACATATCACAAAATTTAAATTAGGACTGAATTGAAAATTCTCAAATTTATCAACACTTAAAACTTAGTTAAACCAATATTTTTTTTTAATTTTTTCGTCTGAACAACTCGTTTTATTTAAAAATATTTCAAATTTGTCAAATAAATTATTCTTTGAATTTACCTAATCCAAACACACCATTAAACAATTTTGTTTATTTATTTTTCCTTTTTTATTTTACAATAACTAACAACAATTATCTATTTTCAGCAACAACAAAGAGTTAGAATTACCCTTTGTAACTGATGTCACAGTAAAATTGTAGAGGATTGATTAGCCTTTATCTTTTTGTATGACATCTTAATTATGCATGTGTGACCAACTTTAAGAACTTTTAAATTTTTGTTACAAGTATTTAAGTATCTAATATTAGTGAAGTTATATAGAAATAAGAAATCAGTTTTTATTATATATATTCCTATTAGTAGGAGTACAAGAAAATAAAACTCAGAAGAATTTGTTGATATTTTTGTCTAACACCTCAGAAGAAAGTATATTAAAGGCCCTCTCTGTAGGATGGAAACTGTCCCAAAATATATAAGTTGACCTGTTTGAACATATCTTCAGGACAGGGTTACACAAAAAGCCTACCTCAAAATCTCCTGTGCCACAGCATCCTTTATCTGCTACTTCAAAACCTAAACCACCATACCAATTCAAATAAATATGTAAAGTGATAAAATCAATACATATTTAGGACAAAGTAATAAAAAAATGTTAAGGTTAACAACTTTATTTTACTTCATGAGACATTTTTTGCTTAAAGATTTTCTTAGTTTTAAGGATTTATGTGACAACATGTACCATTGTAGGAACTAAAATGGTTGTTTTCTCAATTTTCGTTTATATAATAGATAAGAGTATGGTAGATGTGTTTGATTACCATATTTAGAGGGGTTTTGAATCATATCCGATAATGGGTTGTAAATATCAAGGTATACAAGTCTAGCATCAGGAAAAGCTTTCCCAAGAATATCTATTTGGGATGATAGCTTGTTGTTGAACAACATCGCAGCCTGATTATCAGCATCTGAACATGCTCTCTTAAATCCTCCTCTGATTGTTCTTTCAAAGGGTAGACACCCTACATTTGGCAAACCAAGAATTCCAATTCTTCTAGCTCCAAGTCCATGAAGTTCCTGCATTTTATTCATTTTTATTATAAGATTATGGCATCTTGCAAAGATATATGAAATAAGTTTTAGTAATACAAGTTTTATCAGGAATTAGCTCGGTCAAATTTACTGCAAAGCATCTATTACACAAATAGAAAACTATAATCGAGAAATTGCAAAACTAAGCAGTAGAAGGTAAACACTAATTAAAGAAGAGCAAAGAATCACAGATAGAAATTTTAAAGTGCTTTTGTTGAAGTATTAAGGAACTTCAATAAACTCTTACGAGAGAATTCACTGAATCACAAATATTACAACTTGCAGTTTTTCTCTCGGTAAACATTCACTCATTTGTTAAGTGACTAGAAGGTCTACTAAGACCATCTGTCAAACATGATATATAGAAGTTGTATAACACACTACACATTGTAGCACTATCAAATGATCCAGGAATCTTCTGAATAAGATTTTACTAATCTTCTGAACAAGAGTTGTTATATATCACTCTAAGAGGCTTATTCACCATTCAGCTCATCAAATCCAAGTAATGCAAGAACTAGATGCCTGTAAAAACCTTCATAATTATATCAAATTTATTATAATCTGTTGAAACCTTCATCATTTTCATAGGCCCCATACAATCTCCTCTTTTAAGAAATGTAGCTTAACAACAATGTACTTAATTCTTTCACGGTAGACTTCATTTTTTAACAATTGTATTGCACTGCTACTGTCATTGTAGACAATGAAAGTATGGTCTTGCACCTTCAACTCCTTAGGTAGATACTTCAACCATAAGGTTTCCTTCACATCTTTTGTCATGAGGATAAACTCTTTTTCCAAGAAACTCACTACCTTGTGAAGATTACGTTAAATAAACTTAAATTATGAAAGGGATTTATTTGTAATTTTTGAGAGAACTTTTTGGTTAAGTAGATAATTATATTTTTATTGATATAATTGGTTAAGTCGTGATATTTGTTAGGTGCAGTTGTTATTTTGCAAATCCGGCTGAAAAGATAAGTTGATAGATATGCTTCTAGTTATTATTTTATTTGTAAAACGGTTTTAGTATTTAACATTTTACAAGACTATTAAAAGCCATCATTATTGAATAGAAAGTTAAGACACAATTTCAAAAAAATATTTGAGTTTGTGCATGAAGGATTATTTTAACAAAGTGGTATAAGAGCTTTATGCTTTGAGTACCGAGAGAAAAAGAAAAAAGAGGAGAGAGTCAAACATGGTGAGGGAAAAAGTGAGTGCTTGAATTTTTTTTTTTGAGAGAAATGACAAAGGTTGTCAATGGTATATAAGTGTGCCATAATTGACGAGAAAAATCAATTATGATAACTGGTGCATACACATGAAGGTGTTATTAGATCTCAAGACGTTTGAGATATGGTGGAAGACGGGTACGTTGAACCCGATGAGGACGAACATCAGACAGTGACACAAATGACAATGTTGAAGAAAACACTTGCAAAAGATGAGTCAACATTGTATTTTCTCTACAATGCATAGTGGATGAGTCAGGATTTGAAAAACTAGTGAATGCCGCATCAACAAAGGAAGCTTGAGAGATATTGGAAGTTGTGTATAAAGGTGACAACCGCATTAGACAAATCCGAGTACAAGCTCTCGAAGGAGAGTTTGAATAATTGAAGATGGAGCCTAAAGAGCATATAACCGAGTACATAACTCGAGTGAAGAAGGTGGCCAACTAACTCGGTAGGAATGGAGAACAAATGTCATCTAGCCAAGTTGTGGGAAAATTTTTGAGATCCCTTACAAAAGATTTCGAAAGTATCGTGTGTGTCATTGAAGAATCGAAGGACTTGTCGGTTCTCATAGTGGATGAACTTGCTAGGTCATTAGAAGCCCATGAACAAAGGAGAAGGAGTTAGGATGAATAAGTTAAACCTCTCGATCAAGCACTACATGCACAATTTGACTTGAATGAAACTTGGATTACTCAAAGCCGAGGTCCTAAAGGTAGAGGACGAGGAAGCCAAGGACGAGGTGAACGTGACCGAGGACAAGGGAAAGACCGAGGAGATTGGTCAAGAGTTGAGTGTTTTAAATGTGGAAAACATGACCACTATAAATTAGATTGGGACTCTCATTCTAATATACGAAATACGTGAATTTCGAAAAGCTTATCTATTTTGATGTGTGCTTTGATAAGTGTGTTCTAGGGTTTGTGTAACCCTTGTGCTTTGAGTTTGAGAACTCAGTGTTGGCATAGAGCGAGAACTTTCACGGGAGTTATGATTGAGTGTTGTTATTGTTGAGTTAAAGTTTGTCATCCTTTGTGAAGATTCAAAGGAGGTGTTCATCCTTCGTGAAGCATTCGGAAAAGGTGTTCATTCCTTGTGGGTTTTAAGGCAACTGAGTTTCATCTCTTGTGGTATTTTTTGTTTGATTGTAACAAATTCTTGATTTGTAATAGTGAAGCGTTAATTCTCGTTTGATATTAACAATTGGACGTAGGATTTCTGTGATCCGAACTAGTATAAAAATCACCTGTGCAATTTTCTCTCTTCCTTACTCTTTAATTTGTTTAAATTATTGTTAAGGAATTTATATTTTACGATAAAATTATTAAAGGTATTATTTATGATAAGAAACCAATTCACCCCGTCCCCCTCTTGGTTTGTACACGCTAACCATTCCATTGTATCGCTCTTACAATTTTTCTTGCCTCATGTGAGCATAGGCAACACAACCAAAGATTCTCAAGTGATCAAGATTGCAAGAACGTCCTAACCAAACTTTCTCAAAAGTCTTCATCTTCAATGTTGTTGAAGGACATTTATTGATCAAGTAAGTAGTATTAGAAGAAGTATTGGCCCAAAATATGTTTGAAACTCCTTCACTTAACAACATACACCTATAACTTTTTCTTGAATGTTCCTATTGAATCTCTCAACTAGGTTATTTTGTTTTGCTATGGAAAAAATTAACTACCTATTAGGTTTCTTAGTGATAAGAAACCCTGTTAGTTCCAATTTATACTAGAAAAACGCCAAAACCTTAGACTTAAAATTGGAAAACAATTTTATTACTTCAAAACAAGTATGAATATAGCCAAGGGAAAACGCTTCCCTTCTCACAAGATGTCACAGATCCTGTCTATTCCTCGTAATTATAAAAACAACCTCCCTTTTACAAGACACCTCCTACCTATATATAGGCTTCCCCACAAGAAAACTATAACATCCTAACAACCCCAAACCACCTAAAAGCCTATGTTCTATTTTTAACTCCTTTTCTCCTAACATAGACCCTCATAGTCATATCACGACCATTGTCAGTTTTGCATCACTTGACCATTTTAACACTTTGATTCTCCAATAGATGTTTCTAACTCTTGAAATTCTCAAATGCATCATTTTTGGTCTTTTGAGGATAGATCCATGTGTTTTTTGAGTGGCATCTACTATTCACAGGAATCAAGGGTTGTATAGCATAATTAAGGGTTCCATTCATCCTCTGTTGTCTTATGTTAAAACGAATTTTATAGGTTTTTCCTTGGACACAATGTTCATAAATCTCAATTGCTAAATTTTGTCACTACTAAACATGCCTTGCCTCTTAAACTATACTAATTCTTTTTTCCCTTACATGACCTAACCTTTATGCCATATTTTAGTCGTAGATAAGACGGTTTGCTCAAACATAGACATTAAGCTGGATATTATAATACATTTCAAGGCATACAGGTCATTCTTGCTCACACCCTTCATTACTACCATGAATCCCTTAACTCTCTTAACACCCTTTATCACCTCTAAATGCATATCCCTTATTCTTTATCTCACCAAGTGATTTAAGCTTGTCCTTCAAGCTAGGTATACACTTAACTTCTTCAAGCATTCTATTAGTTCCACAATGTAGAAAAACTTGATGGTTCCAACTTGATTTTTCTTACAAGATTTATTTTTGTCAAAGAGAAGTAAACCCCTTCAAGTTCTATCAACTCTTGGAAACAAAGACGATTATATGTCATGTAGAATGAACATTCCGAGTCCATTATCTACTCACAATTGCTAGTAATGCTTGACACCATATGATCTTTAATGATTTTTACATGTCTTCCACGATAGTTGCTTCACTAAACATAGATGGTCTATCAAACCGTTTGCCAAACCTAGAGAGTTTGTCAAGGTTATAGTTGTCTTCTACCTTTCTAGACATAACCTTTTAATGTGTCCTTCCTTATTGCAATGGTAACGTCTAAAAAATGATGTATTTAAACCATTTTTCACTAACCTTTGACCTCATTCTGCCTCTTCTATTATCATTGGTAAACAATCTACCCATTGCTACAAGACCATCTCTATCGCTAGACCTTTTAACTTTAAACTTCTCATTCAACTCCTATGAATTCAAATCAGCATGAACCTCTTCAAGAGAGAAAGTCTTTCTTATGTATAGTAAGGTTTTCTTGAAATGATTAAGCATCTTAGACAATGAGCAAACAACATAAGTACCATTGCACATTAATGTTCTCCAAATCAATGATTAACTTCTTGAATCATCCAAATGTTAGCTAATTTTCTTTTCAATACTCATGAGTACAACTCTTTCTTTAGATATAAACAATTCATTAAGGACTTTCTCATATACAAGCTCTCGAGCTAGGTCCATAGCAATTTTGTAGTTTTTCTCTACAAAAAATCGTAAATTTTTTTACGGAATTTTACAAACAGACATAAATCTTTTGATAATTTTTTATTACCAAGGAACTTATTACCGAAGGATTTTATTGAAGAATTTTTCTATAAATTTGTTGGTAATATATATTTTATTTACTGATAGAAAATCCATCAGTAAATCTGTCGGTAATTCATATTTTATTTATTGATAGAAAATTCGTTAGTAAATTCGTTAGTAAATTCATCGATAATTATCAAGAAAAAATTCATCAGTAAATATGTCAGAATGCGTATTTTTTTTATTAATGAAAATTTTTTTCGGTAAATCCGTCAGTAAAGAGAGTGACAATTTTGCCGCCCAAATATTGAAGGTGTATAACCCTTAAAATTCCTTAGGCTTTAAAGCAAAACACTTCTACTACGAAATCCATAAGGAGCTACTTGGGAGTGATAAAGGAGCAACACAGATCTTGGATTGGCCACATATGCATTTCAAAACTTGCAAGGAAGAAGAAAAACCCATGATTGAAATTGCTTGACTAACAGAGATGAAGAAAAGAAGGTTGTTTGAAAAATAAATTAGGAATTTTTCTTAATTTTAGGGTTTATAAACAATTAGGGTACCCTAGATTGGGTTTTGGTTTTGGAATAACGATGCATTTTTTATTTGGTTTAGGAATGAAGGAGGACATTGATAAAAATAAAAAATCTATGAAATAAGAAGGAGAGAGGAGGAAGAAAGTAAACTAGATCACAGTATTTATCGTTGAATTTTTCCTTTGATAATTACTAATGAAATTTTGCTATATTTATCGATAAATTTTTTCGTTGGTAATTACCAACGAATTTTTCATGTATTTACTAACAAATTTTTTGTTGGTAATTACCAACGGATATAAAATTTCATCGATAAATATTATTAATTGCATTATTATCGAGGGATTTGGATCCGTCGAAAATTCATTGAAAAAAGTTATTACCAATGCTTTTTTTTTGTTTTCAACAAACTTTGGTCATCAGTAATATTTGTTTTCTTATAGTGTTATCCTTCGAGACTTTGCTCAACACCAACCACATTATGAACATTTTCTATCATCATTTTCTCTCTCTGCCATGGATGCATGAAGCTTGGATTCAACTTTCAAGATTCAAGAAAATCTTGTTGAAATGGAAGAGCTCACATCTTTAACCACCACAACTCAAAATTAGCAGTGGACATAGTTCATCAAACTGAACTTGAACTGCAGTTAACTGTATTATTTTATACTTAAAAAAAGTAAACTGTTTTTACTAAAAACTAATCAAATTATTTTACAGTTCAGATTAAAAAAACTGAAACTTAATAATTTTAGTATGGTTAATTAGTTAACTAGTTAACACATGCGTCTCTTCATCCTTTCTCCATTGGAATCTCTCTTTATCACCACTGCGCCTCTCACAAATTTTGCCAAGGTCCGTTGCCCTTTACCTTCCTACCGCTGCCCATCCCGCCGTTGCCCATCCCGCCGTCGCCCATCTCCCTCGATTAGCCCTTTAGGGTTTCCTCATTGACTCTCTTTTCGCTTCGGCATCAATTTACATTCAATAGACACCTTTGGCTTCTTACCACAAACCGCTCTCAAGGTTTCGAAGTACGTTAGCTTCGATACGCCTTAAAAGCCCGACTCAGTCATCGCTTTCTTCAACAGAAATGGATTCACCCACGCTCACATCAACAACATCGTCAAAAGCATACCCAACATACTCATATGCAACGCTGACGAGAGGCTTTCGCCAAAGTTCCAATTTTTACGCTCAAAAGGTGCTTCTGCTTCTGATATCATTCGCCTAGTTAATAAGTGCACCAGAATCCTCGTATCCAGCCTCAAGAACAACGTGATCCCCTCCTTCGAATTGGTGAGAATCGAGAAGATTGAAAGAAGACAGTGGGTAATTTGATTTGATGAATTATTAGATTGAAGAGTTTTTTGAGTTGTTTCTGCACCGGTAGTTCGAAGTCGCATAAATTGACCATTGCATTTGTCTGTTTCCATTACTAAATGTGAAAGGGAAACATATGAAGAAGAGTGTTTTTGATGCAAACTGAATTGTACTGCAGTATGAGTGAACTAAAAAAAAGTTTAGTTCAGTTATTCTGAACTATTTTTTAGTTCAGTGCAATTTTGTTGAAATAGTTTATAGTTATCTATAGATTTTAATAGTGCAGTACACTATAGGATAGTTTGCCTACCCCTACTCAAAATCAATATAACAAATAAATTTCTCAACCTCATACTTTGTAGAAGTCATTGTGATGGAATTTCATGATCATCGCGCCACTTTGTTAGAAATTAGCTCAATAAATCTATTGCAAAGCGTCACACACTAGATGGGAGAAGGTAAACATTAAGAAAGAAGAGATCATCACACAGAAAATTTAGCATGGTTTGATTGAAGTATTAACTAACTTCAATCTATATGTCCATGCTAAAATTCACTAAATCACATTAATTACAACTTATAAGTTTGTCTTTAAAACAAGCCTTCATTCAATTACAACTCAAAGGATAACTCTACCTAAAGATGCAAAGATCCTATATATAATGCAAATTTTGTTATAACTAACACACATGAAAGAAGCCAAGACAAACAAGGAAGAGACGTGAACAATACTTTTCACAACAGAACTAAATAGTAATTTGACGGGATCACCATGGAGTCCATGGTTCAATAGACGCTAAGAGAATAGATAGTTTTATGAGACTATCAACCAAACATGATAGAAACTTTCTAACATATTGGACAGTCAAGTACTATCAGACTGATTAGAAACCTTTTGGACCAGATTTTACTAAATTATTCTTCACAAAATGTAAACTAAATTGCTCATTTGAAAGAATAGGTACTTACTTTTAAGAACATTGTAGCTTGTGAAGCCATGAAGTCTGTGTAAGTTGAAATATTATATTTCAGCCGCCTCAAAGAGAAAGTATGGGTAATGTCATTGCTTCCTGTGCATAAGATGTATAAGCTTTTCGATATCAGTGATGTTGTTGTGTTTTCTCCGACCATGCCCTGTATCTTTTTTATGTATTCCTTGAATTTGTCCAGTTGATCTGATAATGATAGCACCAACTAACATACGAAAGAAAATTATAGTTAGTGTTTAAGATATGCAAAGAAGAATGAAAATATACTGTAAGGTTTTAGGTGGGAACAATTATTTACTGCTATTTTAGAAGTTAGAGGATCATATCCATTAGCACCAGATGCAAAGCTTACACCTGTGAGGAGATCTTCACGTTTCAAATTTGGATCAAGGTACGGTGGCAAAAGCTTCTTCACTTCAAATTTTGCAGCTAAGCCAAACAAAGAAAATTTGTCAAGGAAATGAATTACAACATTTTCATTCTATATTATGCATACAATGGTAAAATATTAATGATTTTTTGTTTATACCAATGATGTCTGAAGGGACTAAACCATTGCTGAACCTCCCAGTTGGTTGATTTCCTCCACCAAAATCTTTACCATATGGTCGAAAATCACATTTGGCTATGGTCTTAATGTAGTTATTGTTACCTGTATCTACTATGGAGTCTCCAAACACAAACACTGCTGGAACACTGTAATTGTTTGGTAAACTGACAACATTAACAAGAGAAATAATAACTGTTGAAAACGACCAAAGAACGACGAGAAACAATTTGGAAAAAGGCACTTCAAAGAAAAACATTGTGTTTATGTGATTCATATTGTAAATAATTAGTATTAGTATTTATTTGATCATTTTAGAATAGTAATCATTTTTAAAAGGTAAAAAAAATGTATTTATATTTAATTTACATAAAATGTTACCAAATTGTTTAACCTGAAAATATGGCACATTTAGTAAATTTATTTTCTAACAGACCTGATCAATATTTAAACTAATTCATTTTAAATATATTCTATTTTTAGTCAAACGTTATATGCTAATTTAATGAACAAAAAGTTTTAAATATTTAATAAGTTTACTTAATCTGACTTGTTTATTATTCGAAAAATATAACATTTAGTTAGTTAATATTTTAATAAAATTGATTAATATTAAAATTAATTCATTTTAAATATATATTCTATGTTTAGTAAAACGTTAAAAATGTATTAACTGATAAACATATTTTTTAAAAAACATATTTTTTTCAGTCTTTAATGATTTTATTTAATTTGACTACATTCTTTTATTTAACAGATAACGTTTACTGAATTTAATTCTTGTACGAAACTGAGCGTTACTAAAACTAATTCATGTTAAATATATTATACTATTAGTAAAACGTTAAACGTGTATTAATTTACTAAAGACAAATTTATTAAACTTTTAATATTTTAATTCTACTACTTTTTTATTTAACGTATATAACGTTTAATAAATTTAATCTTTTAATGAAATTGATCAATATTGGGATTAGTGCATTTTAAATACATTCTGTTTTTAGTAAAATGTTAAAAGCGTATTAGTTTAATAAACACAACTTCTTAAATATTTAAAAGATTGATTTAATTTCACTATATTTTTCATTTAACAAATACCACATTTTAATAAATTTAATTTTTAATAAATCATCAATATTAAAATTAATTCATTTTAAACAAGTTTTATATTTAGTAAAATGTTAAAAGTATATTAATTTAACAAAATTAACGTTCTAAAATAATTAATAGTTTTAGCTAATTTGACTACATTTTCTTATTTCAAAATTGTGACCTAATGAAACAAATAAAAAAATATATTTAAAAACAAGACACAATAGTTTTTTTAAAAAAATATATATGGAAAATCATAAATATAAAACAAATATGCGAAAATAGAAAGTGTACGTCTAAAGAGGTACGTTTAATTAAATGTATGAAAATAATATGGTTCTAACAAATTTTTAAATATTTTCCCAAAAAATAATGAAAAAATGGACAAAAATATGTTTTTGGTTTTCGGGCTCGACAAAGATAAAACTCTTACGTAACTGTTAAATATAGTAAAAATTATATATGAGATTAATCTCCCTTATGTTAAACACACATAGGTTCTCTATTTATAATAGAATACAAATAAGAAATAATAACAAACTAACTGAAAGATAAAAGAAGAAATATGGGCTAAGCCCAAAATACAAATAAGAAATAATAACAAACTAACTGAAAGATAAAAGATAAAGATAAAAGATATAATATTTCTAACACTCCCCCTCAAGGTGGAGCATACAAATTGTATGAACCAAGCTTGAAATAATTGAACTTGATTTTGAACTAGATGATTTGTCTTCAAGAGTGTGAGGCAAGCAGAGATGGATTATCACATCTCAATGAACAAACAGCAGCTTGTGAAACTTTCAACTTCAAAAGTGGATGAAGGAGAGCAGTGGAGAAGGAGGCAATAAACACTTCAACTTCAAAAGTGGATGAAGGAGAGCAGCGGAGAAGGAGGCAATAAACACTTCAACTTCAGAAGTGGATGAAGGAGAGGAGCGGAGAAGGAGGCAATAAACGCAGCAGATCTGTGCGGCAGATACAATAAGAAAGGAAGACCAAGGCAAGAACAGCAATACAGAGGCGAAACCCTCTACTACAGAGGCGAAACCCTCTACTACAGAGGCGAAACCCTCTACTACAGAGGCGAAACCCTCTACTACAGAGGCGAAACCCTCTACTACAGAGGCGAAACCCTCTACTACAGAGGCGAAACCCTCTACTACAGAGGCGAAACCCTCTACTACAGAGGCGAAACCCTCTACTACAGAGGCGAAACCCTCTACTACAGAGGCGAAACCCTCTACTATAGAGGCGAAACCCTCTACTACAGAGGCGAAACCCTCTACTACAGAGGCGAAACACAAACAAACAAACGCAAAAAGAAGAAGGAGGTCCGAAGATGCGGAAGCATGCGGCGAGAAGAAGACAGACGTCGATGGCAGCAATGGCTGCTCTGGAAGGTCTGAACAGAGAGAGGGAGGTTCGGTGAGACGACTAGGTTTGATACCTACGCTGAGAAGGCGGAGCGTGATGAACACGCGTTCAAGATCTATTTCCGGAGAGTGGAGGCGCGTGACAGCGCATGCAGACGAGACAAAGACGGCGACCGCCAGGGTTAGGTCGCGCTTGAAGAGACGGTCCAGATCCACTGGTCACCGGTCGAAACTGTGACGGTGGCCGGCGAGAAGGCGGCTGGTTCAGAGGAGGCAGTGGTTCCCAAGACACTTGTCTCTTTGATTCTGGGTGTTGAGATTTAAGAAGAAGAGAAAATGAATCTTATGAAATTTTTAGGGGCTGCCGGCAGCCATGACGGCCGGCCGCCGGCAAACAGCAAAGACCACCGGAAGATATCAGAAAATCTGCTCTGATACCATGTTAAATATAGTGAAAATTATATATGAGATTAATCTCCCTTGTGTTAAACACACATAGGGTTCTCTATTTATAATAGAATACAAATAAGAAATAATAACAAACTAACTGAAAGATAAAAGAAGAAATATGGGCTAAGCCCAAAATACAAATAAGAAATAATAACAAACTAACTGAAAGATAAAAGATAAAGATAAAAGATATAATATTTCTAACAGTAACTTAATTCAAAATGGAAAATGAAAAATCACATAATTCTAATAAAAAAGACTATTTGAAAATATTTTAAATTTTTTAAAGTAAACCTGATAAAGACCGCATCGCTCTTGTGCATCTACATTCACAATGAAAAATCGAAAATCACTTAGTTCTTTTGAAAATTATTTAAAAAACCATTTGAAAAAAAACGTTGATTTTTTATTTTTGAAAATTTTATATATTTTATATATTTTTTAATTATTTCAAAAAGGTATCACACATGAGACAAAAATAAAAAGCAAGAAAAGAAAACTATTTTTGTAAAGAATAAAACAAAAAACTCAAAATCCTAAAAAATAAAAATATGAGTATGTGAGAAAAAAAAAATAGGGTGCAATAAAAATGAATCAGATCTAAAAGAAATAGAACAATAATAAAACATACAAAAGGAGTGGGATTAATAAACATAGATATGCATGAAACAAAATAGAAAACAAGTTTGGATAAGGGATGCTACTTCATGCAACTTCCTTTTTCTACCTACAACCCTATAAATTATAATATCCCCATTATACCCTTTATTGAAAAATATTAAAAATTCTAAAACCTTCATTTTACATTTACTTTCCTTCCTTGTGCCGCGAAATTTGCTTCATTTTCTTCTTTTACACAAAGTTGTGTAGGATTTAGGGCGAAATCTCCATTCTGTATTCTGTATGTGATAGGAGGTGAAGAATTTAAGGAGAAAGGAAATTTAGAAAGAATAACCATGAGAAAGAAGTTGTTTGAGTTACTTAAAAAAGAAAAAAGAAAACTTTCGAAACAGGTGTTTTAGAATCTATTTATGGATTTAAAAATATCTTTCAAAATATTTATTATGGAATATTTGTTTTTTATTTTTCATAATCACTGCTCCTCAAGATATTTTTGGATCTAGAATATAAAACAATTTTCTGGAATGAGTGTTTTGAAAAATATTTTTGGATTTGGAAGATGTCTTTCGAAACGTCTATTCTAGATTTTTTTTTTTATATTTCAAAATGTTTATTTAAGAAGGTTTTGAGATTCATTCATTCAAAATTTTAATTTTATCAAGTTTATGACACAAATTCCAATTTCACGTCATAATAACTTAAAATATATTTTTAACCAAAATAAATATTAGAATGAATTGCCTACCTAAGAATAAAGGAGAAGAGAGAAATAGAGAAGTTTCAAACAACATTAGTCTTCTTTTGAAAATTGAACACCCATAAGTTACATATATGAATTATTAACACACAAAAAAAAGAGTTTTTACACAAATTACTACTTTTTACACAAATTACTTTAGGATGTTTACATTCGTTAGGTCAAACATAATTGATGGAGATGTAAATTTATGTTTGTTGAAATCTCCGACATAAATTTATTTATGTTGAAAGTATACCAAATACAAATTTACGTCTATTGAAAAAATAATAACCGCTAAAGTATATTCAAAGTGTGTTGTCCTTCATTGATGAAAATAAGCAAATATATACAAGAAAAAGTAGAATCATTGTTGCCTACAATTACGGAAATATGGTTGGCACCTTACAATTTTCAACTCACATATTTGGTTTCCAGATTTGATTGCTATTTTCTAATATGCACATGGAGACATAATCATGGCATAAGGACCTATAATAATATTTTATTCTTATTACCCCCTAAGGTGGAGCATGGGTTATGAATGCCTTGTCCAAAAATGAGTCAAATTGAGTGACGCTAGGCGGTTTGGTGAAGAGGTCAGCAAGTTGAGAATGAATGGATACATAGGTAAGTTGAATACGATTTTGTTGTATTTCATCACGAATAAGAGGACAGTCTACTTCAATATGCTTCGTCCGTTCATGAAAAACTAGATTCTTGGCGATGTGAAGGGCAGCTTGGTTGTCATAATAAAGATTCATGGGTACGGAGTGAGGAATACCCAGACTTAAAAGAAGACCTTGAAGCCATTTCAACTCACACGTTGTATTTGCCATAGATTGATATTCTGCTTCAGCGGAGGATCGAGAAATTGTGTCTTGTTTCTTGGTTTTCCATGAGATTGGGGATTGGCCAAGGAAAACAATCCACCATGTGATAGAGCAACGTGTGAGAGGACAAGTAGCCCAATCAGAGTCACACCATCCATAAAGACGAAGGTCACTTTTCCTTTTTAAACGCACACCCTGACCCGATTGACCTTTTAAATAACGTACCACACGTAATGCAGCACGCCAGTGCTTCTCTCGTGGTTGTTGCATAAACTGAGATAAAACATGAACACTGTAGGATAATTCAGGTCTAGTAAAACATAAGTAAATAAGGCGTCCAACGAGGCGTCGATACTGGCTCGGGTCAGAGAGAAGATCACCATTAGCCAAGGCCAATCGATGATTTTATTCAATGGGAGTGGACACTGGTTTTCCTCCAAGTAATCCTGCTTCAGCGATGATGTCCAACGCATACTTCCGTTAACACAGGAAAAATCCTGTAGGAGACTGAGCAACCTCCACCCTAAGAAAGTATTTTAATTTACCTAAGTCCTTTATATGGAAGCATTGATGAAGATAACTTTTGAATTTTGCAATCTCTTCACCATGATTACCAGTAATAACAAGATCATCCACATATACTAACATTACTAGTTGTATACCTTTTTTCTGAAAAATGAACAAGGAATGGTCTGATTGAGAGCATTGGAATTCGTATTGCTCAAGAGCATTTGAGAGCTTAGCAAACCAACACCGAGGGGCCTAACAAAGCCCATAAATGGACTTGCGGAGACAACATACTAAACCATTATGTGACACCAAGAACCCTGGTGGAAGTTTCATGTACATCGCTTCCTCTAGATCTCCGTGCAAAAAAAGCATTATGGACATTCATTTGATGGAGTTCCCAGTCTTTGGCAACAACGACTGCTAATACCGTTTGAATGGTGACCATCTTTGCCATTGGGGCAAAGGTTTCATCGTAGTCAATCCCTTCAACTTGATGATTTCCCAAGACAACTAGTCGTGCTTTGAAACGTTTAATACTACCATCAGAGTGATATTTAATTTTGTAAATCCACTTGCATCCCAAAGGCTTTTTCCCTACCGGCAAAGGTGTAATGTCCCAGGTTCCATTGCTTTGGAGGGCATCAATTTCACTAGTCATTGTATCCCTCCACCGAACATCCCGAACAGCTTCGGAAAAGTGTACTGGCCCTCGCTCTTCATGAAGGGCTGCAAGAAAGATTTTGTGTTGCAAGGAGAATTTGTCAAAATTAAGATAATTTGTCAATAGGTAAGACATACCTAAGGAAACTGAATCTGGAGTGACATAATCACGAAGCTTCACCGATGGTTGTCGTACACGATAACCTTTCCCGAGTGGAGAAGAGGCAGCAGGCATCTCGTGAACCTTGTGTTCTATTGTCGAACTAGAAGTTTGTTCTCTGAAGGAACAACCTGAGATGCGAGTTCTAGATCATGGCTTTTATCTTGAACCCCACTAAACTCATTCGTGGTCACTATGATGTGATCACAGAGAGGGCAAGTGATGAAGAGAATAAAAGGATGATAAGAAGCATGGCTAAAGGAAATTATTTTACTTCTTGTCTTCTTTACTCATTTGTAAAAAAAGTATAATAGGTTTCAAAGGCTTGTATTTGCCTCTTTGATTTCTTTTCATTAGTTCTAGTAGAATAAACGCTTATAAATCCTTCTTTTCCTTTAAGCACAAGCAATGTGGGACTCTCATGGCTTGGTCTTAAAAGCAAAGAAGAGGAAGAAAGACGTCTTAGATGGAAGTGCAAGGTATCATAGCTTTTCTTCTTGTTTTGAACTTTAGGAGAACTAGTTGGCTTATAAACCCTTTAGGATGAAGGGAATTAAGCAATGTGGGACTCAAAGGACCTTAGGAGCTGCTGGCCGGCCTTGAGACTAGAAGTCTCACATCTCTTAATTCCACTCACCAAACTCACTCCAAGGGCTATATAAGAAGGCTTAAGGTCTCCTTTTGGATTAACTTTGAAATTGAATAAATTCTTTGAGTTGAATTACAAATTTGCATTCCTCTTGAGATAATTTTCTGTCTCTAGTCCATTTTGGGCAGACCTTATCTTGCGCAAAGCGAGTGCGGTCCTTCTTCGACACTTATCTTGGAGTCCTCTCTCAAGTGGCGTGTCTACGAGTCATAAGTTTCCTCCTCCTTTCTCTTTTTTGCTTTTATTTTCCATTCATTCTTTTAAATTTCCTTAGTATACTTCTCTCTAGGCATGCACTTCCATATCATGTGGTATCTAGAGCCATGAGCTTGAACCTTATTAGGAATTGCATGTTAGAGTAGAGTAGACAAGCATTTTTTCAATTCTCGCGCGCTAGCGCACGTTGCATGCTTGTCCAACTTATTTGCTTTCGTTTGAGTTCATTTCTTATCCGTTTTGTGTGCAGTATTTTTAAAAGTTTCATTTGCATGTCTACTTCAATGTCTAGTTTTTACTTTGTTTCAATTCACTCTGTACTATTCGCAATAAAATTGTTTCTCCACTGTGTTCATCCAGTATCTACTGTTGATATACTTCCAAACTATTTTGCATTGTTGCTTGTTGTTTGATGTCTTTGGCTGGCTGGAAGTCATCCTTGGACCGTGATACACCATCCACACATTCTTAAGGAGGGAAACAAAGCTTCAAATCAAGGCTTGGAGGTGCTAAATTGTGGTTGTTCAGAGGCTTGTGCAAGCACTTTTCTTCAAACAACAACAAATGCTATTGGAGGTCTTCAACAAGTAGGTGTTCTTATTCCATTTTGTGTACCTATTCCAACTTGTTTTCTTTGTCTAGGCTGGATTGTAAATGTCTTTCTTGCTTGTTAGCTTTGCTTTGAGTCATATGTTTGTTCCTCTTTAGGAGTTTTCTAGAAAATAATTCTGAAATTGCATAGCTAAGAGTCTTTTTACATCTCCATGTTTTGTATGCTGAATTGAGTTTGATCATCGTTGGATTTAAGTGTGTGAACCTTGCTTATTTGTTTTGTATCAATAGAGGCAGTAAACAAGTCCAATTGTGTTTTTAATTAAACACACATTTTGCTTTAAATACTCCTTGGCCTAGACTCTTTTCAAATCAGCATGCTGTAAAAACATTCATCCAAAAACTGGTTGTTGTTTTGTTGGTCTGGCCGAGAACTTTCTCCTTGTTTGGTGTGTTTGATAGCTTCATTTAAAGCCTCTTTTATCATTAAAAAAATTCCTAATCTATAGGTTTGAGGTTTGCCAAATTATTTCCAGCATTAATTAGATCTTACTCTTCATGTATGCCTAACATGTTGGTGTGAATTTCTTCTTAGTTGTGTTAATTTTGTTTGTTGTTGTCTTCTAAATGTGCCACTGTTTTGACTCCAATTCTTTGTTGTTTTGTTTCTTCTAAATCTTTAGCTTACTGCTACTTTGTTTTGTGCCAAGTTTCTTGATTTTTTAGGTTCAATTTTCACCATTTGTCTTGTTGTTTTCATCCATTTTTTTTGGCTTCTACCGTGTGCTGTCTTGGTTTGGACTTCTTTTGGTGTTGAGGTTGGATTGTACATTTCTCCACTTGCTTTAGCCTTGAATTGGTGCTCTAAATTTGTGACTTTCGAGACACATTACTATTTTGAAAGAAAAGTGCATGGGAGTAGAGTGATCTTGCTTTGTTTCACTAAAAACCATGAGTTTTTTAGCCTTGTTCTTGCTGTTGTTTGGAGTATTTTGGAACCAATTTTGCTGTTGTTTTGAGAGTGCCTTGAGCTGCTATTTTTCACTATTTTGTTGTGTTGTTTTAACGTGTTTCTTGTGGTTTTTTGCTGTTGTTTGGTTAGCCAAAATGTTTGCAGGTTCCAGCCATTCCTCTTCCAATGGTGCTAGCCATAATAGAAGTTCTTCTAGCAAATTTGATTTGATGAAGGCCTTCCATCAAATGCAACATCAACTTGAGTCCATTAGTAAATGGTTGGACCAGGACGCGAAAGCAAAAGCGAAGCAATCTCATGCTCATGATCATGGTTCCTCCAAGAAGAAGCATGAAGATAAAGCTATGGACCAAAGCCTTGCAATGCCCAAGTTGAACTTGCCCACTTTTAAAGGGGAAGCCGATCCTACTGTATTTTTAGAGTGGATAGCTAAAATAGATCAAATTTTTGATTTGTATAGTGTAGAGGGACCTTTGCGTGTAAAGTTAGCTACTTTAGCATTAGAGGGATACGCCATGCAATGGCTCAATAGGATGGACATTAACACCAAAGGCTCACGCGTGAGCTCTTGGGAACATTTCCGGGACTTGTTGTACCAACGCTTCGTTCCTCCATACTACCATAGGGACCTCTTGATTAAGCTCCAACGGCTTACTCAGGGTAGACGAAGTGTGGTGGAGTATGCGCGCGAGCTCAAAGTGCTCCTATATCATACTAACACGCATGACACTAACTCCGCAAAAATAGCTACATTTATAAGTGGTCTCAATAGAAACATTCAAGATGTGGTGGAACTCCACGATGATGAGCTTTTAGATGTTGTGGTACATAGGGCTATGAAAGTTGAAAGACAAATTTTAAGAAAAGAGTCCTACCGCAACAAGTTTTCAAACTCTTCAAAGGAAAATTTTTACAAGAGCTCATCATCAAGGGAAAAAGAAAAGGATGTTTCTAGGGAGGTCACTCATAAATCTCGGCCATCATCTACTAACCCTGCGCCTTCTTCTAAACCTAAGTCACCTACGCGATCTAGTCAGATGAAATGTTTTAAGTGCTTAGGTCATGGTCACATTGCATCTGCATGCCCAAACAAGCGGGCAATGTGCATTCGAGGAGAAGAGGTTGTCACCGATGACTCTCCTCCTTCTTCACCTTCACACACTTCTCACTCTTCTTCTTCCTCTAGTGAAGATGAATACAAGGTTCCATTTGATGGAGACCTACTAGTTATAAGACGTCTATTGGGACAAGTCCACAAGGACTTTGACTCCACTCAAAGAGAAAACATTTTTCACACTAGATGTCTTATAGCTAGCAAGGTTTGTTCCATGATTATAGATGGGGGAAGTTGTACTAATGTGGCTAGCACTCGTGTAGTGGACAAACTCAAGTTGCCCACTATTGCGCATGCCAAGCCCTACAAGCTTCAATGGTTAAGTGAGGAGGGTGAAATCTTGGTCAATAAACAAGTCCATATTTCCTTTTCCATTGGCAAGTACCAAGATGAGGTTCTTTGTGATGTTGTACCCATGGAAGCAACTCACATTCTATTAGGAAGACCATGGCAATTCGATAGAAATATTCAACATGATGGTCTTACTAATAGAATGTCTTTTACTTACCAGGGGCGCAAAGTCATCTTAAAACCTCTCACTCCAAAGGAAATACAATAGACGACCACCTCATCATGAAGTCCAAGAGAGGTGAAGAAAAGGAGAAGGTCAAGCATAATTGCGTCATCTCTCATAAAGAGGTATTTAAAGTTATTGAAAATAAAGAGCCTATCTTTTGTGTTCTTCCTTCCTAGTGTCTCACATCCACTCTTGTCCTTAGGTCTTCTAAGTTAGATAGTTTGCTAGAGGAGTTCCAAGATGTGTTTCAAGATCCTCCAAAAGGTTTACCACCTCTTAGAGAAATTGAACACCAAATTGATTTTATACCAGGAGCTTCTCTTCCAAATCGTCCAGCTTATAGAACAAATCCCATGGAAACCCAAGAAATTCAAAGACAAGTAAAGGGTTTGTTGTCGAAAGGGTGGGTTAGAGATAGCATGAGTCCGTGTGCTATGCCAGTGATCCTTGTTCCAAAAAACGATAGTTCATGGCGTATGTGCACCGACTGTAGGGCCATTAATAACATCACCATTAAGTATAGGCATCACATTCCTAGGTTAGATGATTTATTAGCTGAGCTTCATGGTTCCACCATATTTTCCAAAATTGATCTTAAGAACGATTATAATCAAATTCGAATCAAAGAAGGGGATGAATGGAAAACCGCCTTTAAAACCAAATTTGGACTTTATGAGTGGCTTGTCATGCCTTTCGGTTTGACTAATGCTCCTAACACTTTCATGCATCATGTTTTAAGACCTTTCATAGGAAAATATGTAGTGGTCTACTTTGATGACATTCTCATTTATAGTGTGTCTTTAGATGACCATTGCATGCATGTTAGGAGTGTTCTTCAAGCCTTAAGGGAGGCATCATTGTTTGCTAATTTAGAGAAGTGCATTTTTGGCATGGAGCAAGTTGTTTTTCTATGCTTTGTTATTAGCTCCCAAGAAGTTAAAGTTGACTCCTCCAAAATTGATGCTATTAGGGAGTGGCCTCTTCCTCAAAACATTAAGGATGTGAGGAGTTTTCATGGCCTAGCTAGTTTTTACCGTCTTTTGTGCCTAATTTCTCTTCTCTCACCGCTCCTTTAAGTGACATAGTAAAGAAGGATGTAAGTTTTAAGTGGGGGATGGCAACAAAAGAGTTTTCAAGTCCATAAAGACAAGTTAACTCATGCTCCCATCTTAGCCTTGCCTGACTTTTCTAAGTCATTTGAAGTTGAGTGTGATGCTTCTAATGTAGGTATTGGGGTTGTACTTCTTCAAGAAGGAAATCCTATTGCTTATTTTAGTGAGAAGCTTAAAGGGAGTCACTTAAATTATTCCACTTATGATAAGGAATTATATGTTCTTATTCGAGCTTTGCAAACTTGGCAACATTACTTACTTTCAAAAGAGTTTGTGATCCATGGTGATCATGAGACTTTAAAACATTTGAAAAGCCAAGGCAAACTCAATAAGAGACATGCTAAGTGGGTGGAATTCTTAGAACAATTTCCTTATGTCATGAAACACAAGAAGGGTTCTTCTAATATAGTAGTTGATGCACTATCAAGAAGACACACTCTTTTGACTACTCTTGAAACCAAGTTGCTTGGGTTTGATCACATAAAGGAATTATATCAAGATGATAGTGATTTCTCTTCTTTATTTGAGCAATGTACTCATGGACCACACAAGGATTTTTTCCTTTCAAATGGCTTTCTTTTCAAGAATAAATGCCTTTGTGTGCTCAAGAGTTCATTGCGCCTTCTCTTAATTAAAGAAGTACATGAGGGAGGATTGATGGGGCACTTAGGGATTGCAAAAACTTTAGTCATTCTTCATGAGCATTTCTATTGGCCTCATATGCATAAACTGTAGCAAAGTTTTGTAGCCAATGCATTCCATGTAAGCATGCTAAGTCCACCACCCACCCTCATGGCTTATACACTCCTTTGCCTATGCCTAGTAGTCCTTGGGTTGACATTTCTATGGATTTTGTTTTGGGTTTACTTAGGACACAACGAGGGATGGATTCTATCTTTGTGGTAGTGGATCGTTTTTCAAAGATGGCGCACTTTATTCCCTGCCACAAAGTAGATGATGTTGTCCATATTGCTAATTTATTCTTTAGAGAGGTAGTGTGTTTGCGTGGTTTGCCTAAGACAATAGTCTCTGATAGAGATTCCAAGTTCCTTGGTCATTTTTGGCGATCTTTGTGGAACAAGTTGGGTACTAAACTTCTTTTCTCTACCACTTGTCATCCACAATGGTCAGATTGAGGTGACTAATAGAACTTTGGGTCAATTGTTGAGATGTTGTCTTGAGGGAAATCCATGCCAGTGGGAAGAGTTGCTACCCCATATCGAGTTCGCTTATAATAGGGTTGTCAACTCTACCTCCACCCATTCTCCTTTTCACATTGTTTATGGTTTCAACCCCCTCACTCCATTGGATCTTCTTCCCCTTCCTGATTTTGAGTCCATGTGATTAGATGGTGTGTCCAAAGCGCAGTTCATTAAGGATTTGCATCATAGAGTCAAGACGCGCATTGAACACACCACTCAAAAGCATGCATCTAATGTCAATAAGCGTAGGAAAAAGGTCACTTTCTCTCCTGGTGATTGGGTATGGATTCATTTGCGCAAGGAAAGATTTCCTTCACAAAGGAAATCCAAACTCAATCCTAGAGGTGATGGTCCTTTTCAAGTCCTATGCAAAATCAATGATAATGCATATGAGATTGATTTGCCTAGCACTTAGAATGTGCATCCTACTTTTAATGTGGTTGATCTTTCTCCTTTTGCAGATTTGCCAGATTCGTGGTCGAATCCTCTCCAACCCGGGGGGATGATGTGATCATAGAGAGGGCAAGTGATGAAGAGAATAAAAGGATGACAAGAAGCATGACTAAAGGAAATTATTTTACTTCTTGTCTTCTTTACTCATTTGTAAAAAAAGTATAATAGGTTTCAAAGGCTTGTATTTGCCTCTTTGATTTCTTTTCATTAGTTCTAGTAGAATAAACGCTTATAAACCCTTCTTTTCCTTTAAGCACAAGCAATGTGGGACTCTCCTGGCTTGGTCTTAAAAGCAAAGAAGAGGAAGAAAGGCGTCTTAGATGGAAGTGCAAGGTATCATAACTTTTCTTCTTGTTTTGAACTTTAGGAGAACTAGTTGGCTTATAAACCCTTTAGGATGAAGGGAATTAAGCAATGTGGGACTCAAAGCACCTTAGGAGCTGCTGGCCAACCTTGAGACTAGAAGTCCCACATCTCTTATTTCCACTCTCCAAACTCACTCCAAGGGCTATATAAGAAGACTTAGGGTCTCCTTTTGGATTAACTTTGAAATTGAATGAATTCTTTGAGTTGAATTGCAAATTTGCATTCCTCTTGAGGTAGTTTTCTGTCTCTAGTCCATTTTGGGCAGACCTTATCTTGCGCAAAGCGAGTGGCGATCCTTCTTCGACACTTATCTTGGAGTCCTCTCTCAAGTGGCGTGTCTACGAGTCATAAGTTTCCTCCTCCTTTCTCTTTTTCGCTTTTATTTTTCATTCATTCTTTTAAATGTCATTAGTATATTTTTCTCTAAGCATGCACTTCCATACGCATCTCGTGAACCTCGTGTTCTATTGTCGAACTAGAAGTTTGTTCTGGTGAAGGAACAACCTGAGATGCGAGTTCTAGATCATGGCTTTTATCTTGAACCTCAGCATTAACAAAAGGAAACTTCATTTTTGAAGGTTCCTTGTGGACGAGAGAGGAAAATGGGAATTCATTTTCAACAAATTTGACATCTCTCGAAACCCAGAAAACTTCTCTTTCTAAATCAAACAATTTTCATCCCTTTTGTCTAGCCGAATATCCAACAAACACATTCTTGCGACTTCTACTTGCAAATTTATCACCATTCCTATCTTGGTTGTGTGCATAACACATGCATCCAAACACCCGTAAATGATCATAGGTAGGCGGGTTCCCATTAACTATTTCATATGGAGTTTTTTCTTGGAGAATTGTTGAAGGTGTACGATTGATTAAGTAACTTGCGGTCAAAATGCATTCACCCCAGAATTTAAGCAGAAGTTGTCCTTGAAACCGTAAAGCACGTGCTACATTTAGAATGTGTTGATGTTTTCGTTCAACTCTTCCATTTTGCTGAGGTGTTCCAGTACACGAGGTTTGATGTAGTATCTCATGTAGCTGAAAATATTGTTGAAGGCACACGAACTTTGTTCCATTGTCACTTCGTATCATTTTCACTTGTTTCTTGTATTGTCGTTCTATTAAAGTGATGAAATTAATTAAGGTTTGCGACACGATTTTCTTATTGTTCAACAAGTATATCCACACAGCTCGAGAACAATCATCAACCAAGGTTAGAAAGTAAGATGCACAACAAGATGAGGGAGTTCTGTATGGACCCCATAAATCACAATGTATTAAATCGAAAACATTGGTTGCTTGAGAATCACTTAAAGGGAATTTATTCCTACTTTGCTTCGATTTCTCACATACTTCACACACTCTACTTGTATTCTTATCACCACGCGTGATTGTCATATTCGGAATCTTTTCAACAATTTGGTAGGCGAGATATCCCATTCGCTTGTGCCAAATCTTTTCAACAATTTGATATGATGAGTTTTTATGTCACTCACACCATGATACCAATAGAGTCCATCTTTCTGTTCACCCGCTCCAATCAGTGTCCTCAAAGTGTGGTCCTGCATTGCACAAAATCTATCGGTAAAATGAACTGTACACTTTGCTTCATCTATCATTTGTGATACTGAAATCAAGTTACAATTCAACTTCGGAACATATAGAACATTTTCAAGTTTTAGTCCTCCATCAAGAAAAAATTGATCCTTCTTTGTTTGCCAACACCAATTCACCATTTGGCAGCCCCACAAGACACCCTTCCATAGCTCGACTTTCCCACAAGTTGTCTAGTGTTCCTATCATATGGTTAGAGGCACCACTATCAACAATCCACAAGTCACACGCTTTCTTACACGTCATCTTTTCAGTTGCATTTGCTTTATGAGAATTCAACATGGTTGCCAAGATCTGCCATTGCTCATTACTCAATCCTGCTACTTCTAGTTTTCTGGTATCTGACTTCGAGTCACTGCTACCTGCACTAGTATGCGCTACATTGACACGAGGCGTTCCTCCTTTCCCTCGGAAGGACATTGTCCTTTGTTGATTTCTTCCGCCACTTTTATTTTCATTTCGTGGCCTTTCTCCCCACCAGTCTGGATAACCGATAATCTCGAAGAAATTGCTCTTGTCATGTCCTGTCCTTCCACAATGTGTGCATACAATTGATTTTTCTTTTGCTTCATTGCGTAGCTTGCCCTTAGTCTTTGTTTTCACAACCATTCCCACTATCATTCCTTGCTCTTCTTTGGATCGGGTGATCGTTCTCACCTTTTCTTCTTGCACCATAGTGGCGTACACCCGATTTAATGAGGGTAATGGATTTGTTGCTAAAACATTTGACCTTGTTGTTCCATAGCCCTTGTCATCTAGTCCCATCAAGAATTGATGGACTCTTTCTTCTTCTCTTTGTTTCTCGAGTTTGGTCGCAATATTACACTTGCATCCACCACATTTACACTGTGGGATTTTCTCATAGTTTGCGAATTCATCCCACAGTATTTTCAGCTTCCCATAATAGGCAACCATCGTCATTCCTTGTTGTTTGCATTCTGCCAATTCTGACTTTAGTTGTTGGATTCTTGGTCCGTTCACGATCGAGAATTGTTCCTTGATGTCATCCTAGAGGTCCTTTTCGTTTTCCATGTAGGCAATAGTGGAACGCAAATTAGGGTCAATGGTGTTTAATATCCAAGACACGAGCATTGATTGAATTGTCCACCAATCTTCTATCTTGGAGGTGTTTGTTTCAGGTTTCGTATGAGTCCCATATATGAAACCCCGTTTTCTTCGAGCGCGTAGAGAGATCTTCACCGCCTTAGCCCATTCTTCATAGTTTTCTCCTTTTAATTGTACCTGTGTAATCACATTTCCAGGATTATCACTAGCACTCAGATTGTAGGGTGATGACGTTTTCTTCACCACCTCGGTCTCACTCTTCTCTCCTTCTTTTTCCATTTTAGTAGCTACATTTAGAAGAGAGGGATATCAGAAATATTGCTCTGATACCATGCCAAAGTATATTCAAAGTCTCTTGTCCTTCATTGATGAAAATAAGCAAATATATATAAGAAAAAGTAGATTCATTCTAGCCTACAATTACAGGAATATGGTTGGCACCTTACAATTTTCAACTCACAGATTTGCATTCCAGATTTGATTGCTATTTTCTAATATGCACATGGAGACATAATCATGGCATAAGGACCTATAATAATATTTTATTCTTATTAATAACAAACATTAATTTTAAAGTTATTTTTCTTTCAATGTTACTCATAATCTCTTCATAGAGATGCCAAAACTCATACACATGATTCTCATTTCAAGTCCAGGTTTATACAATCTCATCACAACCATTGAGTTCACCAAGCCCTTCATCTTTCTCCACAACTTCAAAGTGAAAAATTATATTGAGTTTGGATAATGAAGCATATGAGCTTAGGAATGAAGAGGGAAATGGACACTACAAGAAATGCAGTAATTACCGAAGGATAAATACCGAAGGCTTTTTGGACCGTCGGTAATATCGATTTACCGAAGGCTTTACCGAAGGGCATGTGAGGTGGTAATTACCGAAGGATTGTGACCGTCGATAATGGCTTACGACCGTCGGTATAAGCATCGACTTAATGAAATGCGAATTTGGGATTTCCCTCTCCCATTGTCCCAAATTGTTTTCGCGCAAGTCTTCCTTTCTCCCTTTACCCGAAATTTCTTTCTCCGAACACTACTCCCTTTCTTGATTCCCCAATCCATTTGAGTCCAAGAAAATTGTTTGTCCTTTGCTCCCAATCAACATTGGCTTCCTTCTTCGGTTGGTGGTGGTGAGGGGAGGCTTGGAGCTGGTTTGGTGCTGTCGCTACGAGAGGTTGGGTGGTGCGTTTCTGTCATCTTGGTTAGGGGTTTTCTTTGACGACTATTCTACGGTAGAGGCTGAGTTGCTGCCTTTTGTGCTGTGGAGGAGGCTATGTTAGAGGGAGGGTGTGGACAATCCCTGCGGTGGAGGTTTTGTGTTGCCTTACTTCCCCTGCCGTCAAGGTAAGTAGGTTTCTTATTGAACCTGCATGTGTTGAGCCCTTATTCTTCGTAAGAGGGTGTTTGATAATTACTATTTGTTGGTGTTACGTTTTGGTAATGTAACTTGTCCATTATTGTACAAGGTCTGAGTGTCAGAAGGTGTGGAAGGTTCCAACACAGTAGGTTAAAGCTGGTTGCAAAAGGGCTGCACTCAAGTGTCCAACAGTTATCATTTACAGGTAGGTAAAGTTCATTCTGTTGTGTTTGTCATGCTCATTGTGTTCTGTTAATTGCCTTATGAACTGAGAGCCAATCATAATTGAATTTGGATTGTAAAGTTTACAATTTGAGCATGTATGAGTTGTCTATTTTGATGATAGCCTTGATGGGAAATAAATTGTGCACTTTGAGCATAGAAACTGTAGTTGATGCTGTTTTAGTTTGCTGTTGATTGATCTATCTAAAATACTATAGCCTTGATGGGAATGAGCCTTTTTCCCTACACCTAAACTTCAAATAACTCACAAAATTGAATAACACTACACAATGAGCATATAGTAGGAGAGGTTACTTGTTAAGTAACCCTACCATTCAACCTTTCCAAAATAACTTTCTGCCAAAGTTATTCACTGTTTCCCCCTGAAATTGGCTTCCATAATAGTCCCACATATGAAATAAGGAAAGAGTAAGTAGAGGAACTGCCCATTATTGCAATATAGATGTCGTGATTGCACCAGCTCAATGATAGAAGTGAATGTTAATGAGCCTATTTGAAAGTAGAAGCCCACCCTATAAATATGGTAACCTCAATTAAATTCATACACACAGATCTTGCATTTTTTTCAACCACCAGTTGCCAAGGAATCAAATTAAGTCTCAACTGGATCTGTGTTCAACCTTTTCCATAATATACATAATTCTTTCCTTACTTTCTATCTTCTGCTATAATTGTCATTCTCATTCTTCTTTGTTTGTGTCATTTGTAGCTTTATTTTTTCAGTTTCAGTTTTGTCTTAGTCATGTGCATTTGTTGATTATTACCATTTGTATCTTTTAGTGTTGTTGAAGGTTGCTTAAGGTGTAGCCAACCATAATAAGCAATGGAATGCAATATGCATAGCTTGGTTCCTAAAATCCTTACCATTTCACTGTTTCAGAATTTAATTGTAGTTTTTCACCTTGGTCAACTTCTTTGAATTTTTCATTCTGAGTTTGGTCATGCTAAGCCTTTTAATTGTAGCTTAGTTTAGTACAGTTACACATTCTTGAGTCAATTAAATTGTTGTCCAACCTTTGCTTGTTTTGAAATCTGATTTTGGTGTTATAATGGTGTAATTTGCTGCATAAATTGGCTATGGCAGGGTTGATTTTCGAATTTTGCTGTTTTTATGGTATTGGAAAGCTTGAACAAGCTTAAATTGGTGTTGTAAAGTTGATAGTACTATTGAATTGGTCATATGTTAGCTTATATGCAGATTTGGTCTTTACACCATCACTTTTTTGTTTCTTAAGCAATGTGCAAGTTTGTTTAATGATATGAAACATGTTCCAAGTAATAGCAACCTGTATTAATCACTAAAGTGCAAAAAGCATAGTTGAGTTGCTAATAAATCCTGAATCAAGGTGCTGTTATTGCTTTTTTGATCAATCTTTTCACCGTGATTGATATCTTTGCTTGTGTCTTAGGTGTTTAAATTCTTCTAGCTGATTCTCTGCAGTTATATCAAGTGTTTTAGGATGTCTTAGAGTCATTGTAACTGTTGTCTTCATTTCATTTCACTGAATTCTAAATTCTGGTGTAGTTTTGGTAACATTTTCATGCATATTTGGCTATAGCAAGTATGATTTGTTGAATGTTGTTGTGTTTATGCATATACAAAGTTTGAGCAAGTTTATTTTTCCATTTTAAAGTTGTGTGCACTGTTCAAATGGTCATTTTTATGCCTATATGCATAATCATCTCTTAAACCATCAAAATTGGCTTTAAAATGGAAGTGAACCAGTGAATTCACATTGCAAGATGTTTTCAAACTGTTTGTGTTTAAACATCTTTAAAATGATGATACAAAGTTGTTTGATGCAACAATTGAGCTGCTGAATGACTTCCAATCAATATTGGGTTTAAAACCACCAAATTATAAGCATTTTCCTAGTGCAGTGTTCAAATCAAGTAGTGTTTGAAAATTTGTTTGCTCCAATTTTCGATTCTGGGTTGGCATGTGCAGGTTTATGTTTCCAAATGTAAGGATATGACTAAAACATTGTAAAAAATCCATAAAAAGCAAAACAATAACCTAAAACTCAAAGTTTGAGTATTTAGTACCTAAAAAGTGTACTTATAAGGTGACAAATTGTCATTTCACCTAATGTAGACTCATTCTAAGGTATGTGAACATCCTAACATGTCTAAACTAGTGGAATGAAGCTAGGAAACTTGTCAAAAGCAAAGAATTACCTAACCAGCAAAGGTCAAAGTTGACAACATGTTATCTCACCCAAGTTGCTCATCTCATAAACATTGTATCTTTCCTCCATCATGGGGTGCCAAAACATCACTTTCCTCCACTAAAACACCAGGACCAGCCTAAGACAAGATCAAAAGTGCTTAAAACTCACTTCTTTTAACAATGGTGACCCCTGTTCACCTGACTGAGTACCTGTGTTGGACTTTCTGTACAAAATCCAATTTTCTCTCGGGTAATCGTTTACAGTGTCCTTGTAATCGATTACAGTGTCAAAGAAGGTGTAAATTTGATTTCTAAGGCATAATTTGAAAGGTCTTTGAGTATAGATTCCAACAAAACAAGAATCAACTCATTTGGAGTTCGGTGGAGAAAGTTATGAGCAAAAGAACAAGCAAAGGTCAGAGTTGGCAAAAATATATGAAACGCTAACTTGAAACAATAAACTGTACCAACTCAGATGTCCAAAAATTACAAATTAGTAGTCATTGGAAAGATTTTTGAGTCTAGTTTCTAATAAAAAAAGAATCACATCATTTGGAGGTCGGTGGGAAAAGTTATCAGTAAAATAGCCAACAAAGGTCAAAGTTGACAGCATGTTATCTCACTCAAGTTGCTCATCTCATAAACATTGTTTCTTTCCTCCATCATGGGGTGCCAAAACATCACTTTCCTCCATCATTGGGACATAATCACATCACTAACCTCCCTCTCCCACCACTGAAACACAAGGAACAACCTAAGACAAGTGCAAAAGTGCCTAAAAGTCACTTCTTTTTTCAATGGTGACCCCTGTTCACCTGACTGAGTACCTGTGTTATACTTTCTGTACAAATTCCAATTTTCTCTCGGGTAATCGTTTACAGGGTTGGTGTAAACGATTACCAGACCCCTGTTCACCTGACTGCCATTATACTTTTTTTTTCAGCTATTCGGTAATTACCGAAGGCTTTTGGCCCTCGGTAATTACCGCAGAAGCCCTCGGTAATTACCGAAGGGCAGAAGCCCTCGGTAATGGTTAGCGACAAGCGATTTACCGAAGGATTTTTGGCCGTCGATAGGCCTTCGGTAATTACCTTTTACCGACGGTTTTGGGCTGTTTCCGAGGGCTTCTGGCCTTCGGTAATACCCTTCTTTTTTGTAGTGGGAAGGTTGTGAAGATGGTGGTGATACATGTTGATGGTGTAGTGATGGGGAGACTACTGATAGGCGAAGGGGTGATGAAGAAAATGTGATGATTAAGAATGTTACAAGTTGGACGCGATGATGTAGAAATCTAAGGATGGGTGACAAATCAGTGTGGGTCTGTGGGTGATAGAAGGTGGGGGAACACGCGTGAATCTCAAGATAAGTGCAATGTCCCCATTCTCTCTTCTTATTCCCTATTCTCTTATTCTTTCTATTATGAAAACTCTGCACCTTTAGGGTATGATCACTTGAAGAGATGGATTTGAGGGAGAATGGATGGATGAATTTGAGATGATTTGAGAGTAAGTTGAGTATTGTTTTTTTGAAGGAATTTGGAGGTAAATGAGAATAGATTTAGAAGTAAAGTTTGTGAAAGTTAATGTAGGATTTGATCAATGTGATAGATAAAAAAAATGTTTAAATAAATAAAAAGATAAAGATTACTAAAGTATCCTTAATAGTAATAATTATATAAAATAATTTACGAGTAAAATATTTTTTGTTAAATATTATTTTAAAATATTAAAATTAAAATAATATATTTTTTAGAATTATTATTATTATTAATACAAATGCTCCTATTTATCAGTTGCATATTAAAAATAATTGAATGAGGATAAAATAGGAAAATGTTATTCTCCTCCCGCAAATATTCTCTCATGATATTAAGCTCATCCCACAAATAACTGTTATCCTTCCATCTAAAATCTTTACAAGTGAACATAATACAATCTGCAAATTCATCTTTCTTCATCTCTTTAAACAGTAAATCGTTTAAACCGAATACAACCTTAATGTTTTTTTATAATTTAAATACATTTAGAAACCAAATTATAATTAACACGTAACGTTGTTTTATTTGAAGGACTAAATCCATACATTTTTAAAGGGAAGAAGGTAAATTAGACCAAAGTTTCGAAGAGGGACTAATTCCAAATTTTGTTGAAGCTTAAGGAACCAAAATATATTTAATCCATAATAAAATTCATAGTCAAGACAAACGAGAAAGTCGTTTATGTATAACTATGATCTATAGACTAGCGAAAAGCATAGGAAACTACCCTTAACGTAGAAAAATAATCAAAGAAAATTTTTTTCCAATAAACAACACATGAGAATGGCCAAAAAATTGTCGACGTTGAGAGAGAGCTTCATGTAGAGAGAAAAGTGGCAAAGAAAAGGAAACTGAAAGTTTTTTAAAAGAAATTTATGTCTGACCTATAAATGACAGACATACAAGAGAATTTTTACGTCTAATCCTTGTAAGAGAGACATAAATTTACATATGACCCTACTCAATTTAAATTTTTCTTGTAAAATTTAGACGTAAATTTACATTTATAGGGGTCAAATGTAAAATCGTTTTTTACCTTTATCATTTACAAGTCATACATGAATATTGATCATTTATTTATAAAAATGTTATCATAATTTTTTCGTCTATTATTTACACATGTGAGATGTAGAAGACTATTTTTGTGTAGTGAATTTTCAATATCAACGTTGAAAATCAAAATAATTTTTTTTCATATTACAATACTTAAAAAGAAAACAACTTTTAAATTTAAGGCCTAATATTCTTGTAAAGTATGTTGAAGGAATAAAAAAAATATTTTTAGATTTGAAATACTAAAAATGTAAATTTTACATTCAAGGAAATGAAAATATCAGCGATACTAAAATGAAATTTTATTCGAATTTTAGGAACTACAAGTGTTTTAATAAAAAAATTAAAATATATTTTCACGTTATTATTTTAATAATACAAGTTATTAAAATGACGAGAGACATAAAAAATCTTCTTTTTTTTAAATTTTGGAACTAAACCAATTACTTTGAAAATTAATATATATATATATATATATATATATATATGAAATTTAAGAAATTAAAGACATATTTAACTCCTAAACTGTTTTTTTTAAATTAGTTGTTTTAAATAAAACCATGGCATGATCATAGATTCATAGCGTAAATAAAGAAAGGCAAAGAAAACCGCAATCCATGATCATAGCATACTGCTAAATATTCATAAAGTCCCAAAAAAAGTCACCGAAGAATGACAATATGCATGGGAGGTGTCACGCTGTTATTGAGACTAACATAATCATTTCTCGAAGCCCGTGGAAAATAATTGTAAAGGAACATAAAAGTCAACTTAAAAAGCAAGTAACTGTTAAATAAAATATTAATTAAATACTTAAAATTTATGATAGAAATATCACAATATTAACATAGAACACATATGATTGGCTAGGAGTTCACCCACTTTTTCCTAGCGAAATTACTTCTGTGGCACCATTTTGCTTTAAAATGCTTTGTTAATTTATTATAGAACATAATTTATTTTAAATCATAGAAAATACTAAAAAAATTCGTGAACAACTCTGTCACGTGACATTTGACATGATATTTCTGAGACTCCGTTTTCTTTGATGTTCCACTGTGTTTCTGAGACAGTGTTGCTGAGTTGCAGTAAAGCCGTCCTTGTATGATGGAGAAGATCCAACACAGTGAGGTGGAAGTGAAAGGATTGAAGCTGCACGTGGCAGAGATTGGAACTGGTAAGCTAATTTCTTCAACATCCTCTTCGAATACTGTCTAATAGTAATTTGCATCTTCTTCAAATTAATAATTTTTGTGTCTGTGAAGGGTCCAAGGCAGTGCTATTCTTACATGGATTCCCAGAGATCTGGTACACATGGAAGCACCAGTTGATTGCTGTGGCAAACGCTGGTTATAGAGCTATTGCCTTTGATTTCAGAGGCTATGGACTCTCTCAGCAACCTGCTGAGCCAGAAAAGGAAACCATGCATGACCTAGTTCATGAAATAGTGGGTCTTTTGGATGCCTTAAACATAACCAAGGTAAGAAAATAGATGTGCCACCCATGTTTTAAGAATTTGTCAGTTTTGTGTGTGAAATAAACCATTGTGTAATGTATGGCTACAATTTCCATTTCTAAGTTGTGAACCTCTGTTTAAATCTTAAACAAGCAGCCACAAAATAGACGAGGAAGTACAATATATAACAGCGCAAACAAAAACTAGGAGATGGTTTGTTTCTTCTCATAACTTGACCGTTTTGAAAATATGCATTAACTGTTGTAAGAAAGGTGACAACAATACGAAACAAGATGAATTTTCTGAAAAGTAGATGATCACTATAATTATAAGAACAAGAAACCTAGGATACGAGAAGTTAGGAAAAGAGATGAGTGAGTGAAGATGTATGTTTTAGAGGAGAAAAAAAAAACTATCATTTTATAACGAGGGGAGGTTTGGTCCACACGGTCACAAGCTCCACGATCCCCTTGATGCACGAAGAAACCATGGTCTGGGGAGGAGGAATCACCAAAGTGATAGCAACTTAGGGATGAAGCCCTCCACCACCTATGACAACATTCTCCTCAACCAACGACAATAGATATGCAACATTTTGGAGAAGGGGAAGTTGTTAGGACTTTTGCACGTTAAATATGGAAATTATGAGATTTTTGTGTGTGGATTACTGAGATTCTTTTGCAATATTATACTCTGTTTTTCATAACAATGTCCCTCATATCACACAAAAGCAATAAAAAGAAAGAAGTAAAGATTAGCCATATATAAATAAAAAGAAAGAAGTAAAGATTAGACATAGGTTTCATAAAAATGTAATACATAAAAAGCAAGTATAACAACAAGTTATATTAATCAATTCTAGATTAAGAAACTTAACACATGTAAACAAGATATATGAACCAATTACAATATAATCTCACAAATCCTTATGTTATTATTGTGTTGTTTTTACTAGGTCATGTATATTACCTGATATTCATGAGTATTTTAAAGATCTTGCCAAGATCTCATGCAAGGAGTCTCACTCGACACTCATATTTCATTAAGTGTATACTACAAATCATACACCACTTGTAAGAAATACAAAAATCATTAAAAACTTTTTTAGAAGCTAAAATTCTTTATATCACATAGAATTTTAACTATAAAGTTTAACTTTCAAGTGTTGTAGTATCTAGAACTTTTGCATACCGTAAGGATGAACAAATTTGATTTAAAATAAATTTTAGTGCTAGTAGAACTACCAATTGATTTGTGTTTACCTATATGAACCTTATTTATAGAATCTCCAGCCACAAAGTTTGGTTTTCATAACTTATTTATTTGCAAGTGGCTTGAGTTTCATTTTCCTTGATGTTTTTAAAATCTTGTTTCACTTTAGGGTTTTATTAGAGGATCTGCTAGATTTTTTCCTTACTTAACATAGTCAATGAAGATTGTTCTACACTTTAATATCTTTATCAAATGATATTTCAATTATGTATGTTTATTCTTTCCATTGTAAGTTTTTGTTTTTAGTTATGACAATCACGATGTATTGATATAGATGAGGTTTGTTTCATTCTTACTAAAATGTTTGTTAAAATATTTTTCAACCACTCAACTTCACTTCGAGCCATTTTGAAAGAAAAAACTCTGATTTCATTGTTGATTTTGCAATAATTTTTTGCTTACATGATTTTCATATAATTGCATTACCCGCAAGTGTAAACACATAACCATTAGTGAACTTTGTCTCTTTTGAATTAGAGATTTGGTTAGCAACCATGCCCATTTAATAAATTGAAAATCCACTATATTCAATGACATAATCCATTGTACCTCTTAGATATGAGTTTTGTAAATGCATCCCAATGATCTTGATTAGGACATTGAGTGTTCCTACTTAGTCTACTTAGTGCATAAGTAATGTCAGGTCTAGGAAAATTCATTAAATGTAATAAGCTCTCAATTATTTGGTCATACTAAGGTTCAAAAATGTATTTTTCCATTATTTTTCTTTAACTTAGAATTAGCATAATAAGCAATGTTTACTAGTTTAAAATCTGATAGTCAAACTTCCTAAGTTTCTTAGTATATTATTTTTGGAATAATATCTCTCTTTCTTATGACTCTAACTCCTAAAATCACATTTTCTTCACTCATGCCTTTCATTTTAAACTTGGACCTAAAAAAAACTTTGCTCTTGAAAATGTATCATTGCATGTACAAAAAATTAGCATGTCATCCACATATAAACATATAATAATACATTTGCCATTTTCAAATTTATTGTAGACACAATTAGCAATATTATTAGTTGAAAAATCATCACAAAGTAAAGCACTCTCAAGTTTCTCATGCAATTATTTTGGTATTTATTTCAGTCTATATAAAGATTTTAAAAGTCTGCATACTTTGTTTTTTTACCAAAAACTACATATCCTTAAGGTCGAGTCATATAAATTTCCTCTTCTAGTTTACCATTCAAAAAGACTATCTTAACATCCATTTGATGAATAACAAATTTATGGATAGATGTTAAAGCTAGTAATATTTAATAGAGGAAATCTTAGTCATTAGGGCAAAAATATCGAGTAATATATGTTGGGATTTTGAGAAAAATCTTTTTGTTAATATTACCTTATATTTTTCTATGGATTCATCATGATGATACTTTTGTCTTGAAGATCTACTTACAACTAAGGATGACAACAGATCATGTTAGGCACAAATAGTGCTTACCCGACTCGCAACAACAAAAAATTCACTCATTACTTGTCCGGTTACCCGTCGATATTTTAAAACCTGCAGATATTTAAAAAGATATATTTTATAAATTTTTAAAATAAAATCTAAGTAAAATTATAAAAATATATAAAATATAATATAAATTAGTTTTAATTTTAATTTTAATTAAATTTAACCTAATAAAGTATAAATTATTTTTAATTTTAATTTAATTTAAGTTAATAAAATATAAATTAAATTTTAATTTTAATTTTTTGTGGATAATGGGTACCTACGGATATGGGTAGTATGGTACCCGTACTCGATTAGTTTATAAGATATTAAAATATCTGCAACCCACGGTAATAAATATATGTGGGTATCCACCATCCGCCGTGGATATTATCCGCGAATATGAATATTTTTGTCATCTCTACTTAAAACCATTGAATTTGATCCTTTAGGAAAATCAACAAGAATAGAGTATTACATTTCCTAATTGAATCAATTTCAGTCTTACTGACTTTATTCAAATGTTTTGTATCACTGACACTAGTAACTTATAAAAATTGCTAGATCATTTTTAACTAGATAAATGTAAAACTTTTTTCAAATAAAGTTTTCTTTCTTTGTCTTTTATTTCTTTCTCAAATCCTTACCCATGACATCATCATTAATATCTACTTTTAAAGGAAAAATATGTTGAAAGAATTCCACAATTTTTGTTTCTACTATAATATTATGTTCATTACATCACATCTAAGAAAATGAAAACTATAGATAGCAAGGTGATTTGTATAGCCTAAAAATACATTCAGAAACTTTAAAACCTATTTTTCTTTGTCTAGGATGAGATAACATTTCAGCTAGACATCTCCATATTCTTGGATATGTAAGATTAGGCTGAAATGTGTGATATCCTATTTTATTTTTTTAAAAAAAAGTACTTCTCCTAAAATATGAGTTTCTTATGGCGTGGGTGATTATTATCCTTAAAAATTTATCTCCGATGTGATATGCAAACTTCCTAGTATATAATAAGAATTTCGAGGAACTCGAAATTAGTAACAAACTCTAAAAACCCAAGATTAGAAAAAGTGAGAAGTGAGAAAAGGATGAGACTGAGCGAAGGTGTGTGATTTGGAGGAGAGAGGCTTGTTCCACACAGTGACAAGCTCCGCAGTCTCCTTAATCCATGGAAGAACCATGTTTAGAGAAGGCATCGCCCAAGTGATAGCAACACTCTCCACAACCTACAACAACAGATCTGCCACATTCCGGAGAAGAAGAAGGAGAAATCACTAGGATTTTACGTGTCAAAGAAGAAAATGTTGCTGAGATTTTGCACGCAGATTATTGAGATCATTTTACAATATTATACTCTGTTTTCACAAAATTAACTTGGTTTAAGGCCGGTGACTGAGGATAGGAAAATAAAATAAAAAAAGAGAATCTCACTTAGTTGAAAAGGCTAACTGGTTTTTTTTTTTATTTTTTTGTACTTAATGGGACTTCTATTATTTAGAATCAAACTAACCACCTCACCATATTGGTTTATTTGGAGTGAAACAGTACCTCCATCCTTTTTATGACTTCATGTCCCTGATATTGAAGGAATGATTAAATAATTGCATGCTCTGTTACCATTGTTTATATCATCAGGCTTTCCTTGTTGGCAAGGATTTTGGGGCAATAGTCGCATATCGTACAGCAGCTGTGCACCCAGAAAGATTTGGTGCTGTAATAACTTTAGGCATTCCTCCTGGTTCCTATGCTGTCCAAAACCACCTTCTCCCCAAAGGCTTCTACGTTACTAGGTGGCAGGTACAAATTCAATATGGCATCATAGTTTTATATTCCTTCCAATTTTAAATATTAGGTAGTAGTCACCGACTAATTTCGATTTACAGGAGCCTGGGAGAGCAGAAGCAGATTTTGGCCGGTTTCCTGTGAAATCGGTGATAAGGAACATCTACACTCTCTTCTCTAAAAGTGAGGTTCCAGTAGCAGCTGATGATCAAGAAATCATGGACTTGTTCAACCCATCTACTCCTCTACCACCATGGTTCTCTGAGGAAGACCTTGCAACCTATGCATCTTTATATGAAAAATCTGGATTCAGATATGCATTGCAGGTTCCTTACAGGTAAACAGAACAGATTCCCATTTTCCTTCCTTCTTTCAAAACTGCAGAGGTGTAATTCATTGTAAAGTGAAACTGTAATGCTACTCCAGATAACCTTAGAAACATAAAATGTTATTTATAAACATCAGATTTCAATAACATTGCATTTGGACAATTTTATTGCAGGAGTCTCAAGGTGGAAACTGGCTTAGGTGAAGTGAAGGTTACAAATCCAACTCTTCTCATCATGGGTGAGAAAGATTATGTTTTCATGTTTCCAGGCACGGAGGACTATATCCGAAGTGGGGCAGCGAAAAATGTTGCGCCGGACTTGGAAATCACATATATTCCGGAAGGAAGCCATTTTGTGCATGAACAAGTTCCAGACAAGGTGAACCAGCTCATCATTGAGTTCATTGACAAACAAAGTATCTAATTCTGTTATGCGGCCAAAAGGATGTTTCCATTAAGATCTGTGTAATTTCTAGTCTGCTTAATCCAACGCACGCTGTAATATCTGGCTCTGATACCTCCAGTTCATGAAGAAGGGGGTATACGTTATCAAAATAAAATCTGCAATTTGTGATGGTTTATGATATAAAGAGATAATAAAGAACTTAGTGTCATATATATCGTTTAAGGCCCAACCTAAACTTATTAACCTCTGGAAACACTTGAGTAGGCTTGCAAAACTTTACCAGTACCACAAATGACAGAATATGAAGAAAATTCAAAAATAAAGGAAAAAAACACATATGATAGTAAGATATAATACTCATCTGAAATAGTCAAATTCTGCTATGTAATGAACAACAAAATTAGACATCTAAATGTCACACTCTGTTACAGAGATTGTAAAATCATGAATGGAGCGTCGTTGCTATACAACTTTTTTGTTAACTAAACTATCATGTGATGTTCATATTCGACACTTCATTGTGTTCCTTTTACTTTCATCCATTTCCTCACCCTCTGGGACATCTTTCCTTTGATGTTTCACTGTGTTTCTCAGACAGTGCTGTTGACTTGCAGTAAGCCCCTCTTTTTATGATGGAGAAGATCCAGCACAGTGAGTGGAAGTGAAGGGACTGAAGCTGTACGTGGCAGTGATTGCATCTTCTTCATATTAATCATTTTTGTGTTTGTGAAGGCTCCAAGCCAGTGTTCTATTCTTACATGGATCCCTAGAGATCTGGTACACATGGAGGCACCAGATGATTGCTGTGGCAAACGCTGGTTTAGGGCTATCACTTTTGATTTTAGAGGCTATGACTCTCTGAGCAACCAGCGGAACCAGAAAAGGAAACCATGTATGACCTATTTGATGAGATGGTCGGTCTTTTGGATGATGCCTTAGACATCATCAAGGTAAGGGCCTAGATGTGCTACACGTTAAGACTTTGTTTAATAGAAGTGGAAAGTTGTGGAAAGGAAATTACAGGGAATACACATTTTTATTAATAAAAATAAATTCTTTTATATCATTCACATGAAAAGAAATAAGAGCAAAGAGATATAATTTTGAACCACAGTAAAATTTGAACCCCTAAAATGCCATTTTCCCTCCCTCTTTCCCACTTTGTGTTAAAATTAATTTATTTCCCTATCTTGAGAACATTATCAAAGGAAGAGCATCAACATATTTTCCTCTCATCAATACAAAACAGAAGGATAAAAGAAACAAAAAGCGCTGTCTCATTTAAGCAAGTCAATAAACTTAGTCCACACCAATGGAAGTGTAATAAGCTGAATTCAAGACCAGTTCAGAGAAAATGCAAAAAGCATTTTACTTGCATTTTACTTTAGCAACAATAAAATTTGAACCCATAAAATTGACACTTCTACTGAATCTAATCAATTCCACGAATTTTCTAAGCAGGAATGACAGTTTCTACAATTATTACAAGAATCTCATGAGGAAGCATCAGAAGCAGCTATAGTGAATGCTATATATACTACTACTACTTTCTGCGCTTCAGGGGTCCAGTCTTATAGCCACCCTTGGTTGGCTTGCCCCAAGGAGTGCGAGATCCTTTTCCCCATTTTCCACTACTCTTGCTTTTACCCTCTCCTCCCCCATGAGGATGATCTACGGGATTCATAGCCACTCCTCGAACAACAGGTCTTCGACCAAGCCATCGGCTGTGTCCGGCATTCCTAAGCTTGCGATCCCCATGGCTTGGATTAGACACAACACCAATGGTGGCCCTACACCGAGAATCAATTAACTTTTTAACACCAGAGGGCATCTGGATTAAACAGTATGCTGATGTGGGCTCTTTCAAGATCTTTGCACTAGTTCCTGCAGCTCGGACAAGCTTGCCACCTTGCCCTGGGTTCAATTCAATGTTGTGAATGATTGTTCCAATTCGCATTGCAGACAGTGGCATGCAACTCCCAATTCGTGAGTTTATGTCAGAATACATCATTTGATTCACTATACTCTCTGGCGTTCTTTGAGCACTGGTGTTTGTCACCTCTGTGAAAAGGCAGATATACATGTAACTAAACTCCAGCGAAAGAAACAACAAGGGCAGCATAGAAGCCATAATTTCCATTTTGGATAGCATTTAGCCCATAGACAAAGTAAAATGTTCAGATTTCTCACCCCATGTTCCGTTTTCTTTAATTTTAAAACGTAACCCATATGAATTTTCTTTGGTTCCTCTTCTAACAAGTGTACCTAATGCTACCTAAAACAACATTATTTTGCAGTAGAGCATGAACAAGGCTATTACTTTACTTGACAGTGTTTATATATGATGATTTCTTAAGCCGCCTTTAAACAGCATTGAAAACAATACGGCTTTATTAGTATAAGGCTAGGGTGTAAAGCAATCTAAGTAATTTGTGCAAAGCTATGTAACTAAACTGAAGAGCAGTCACAAAAAGAAACCCAAAGCAAGGAAGATTTTTTCCAATATTTTCCCCATCTTGCTCCATTTGTACAAATACTACGAACCTAATGTTCTTGTTGCTGAGAATTAAAGGAGAAAGGAGAAACGAATGTACCAGTAGAGAATCGGCGAAGAGTATTGGCAAACAAATTCAATGATGAAGCAGTGCGACTTCTGCACAGTGACACGGCCATTTCAAAAATGCAGTGCCTACAAATTCAGTGCCCATTTGTTTAAGCTTACAAATATTGATTGTCAATCATGTAAAGCAAAATTGACATTTATAAAGGTTTTATGTTAAGCAGGAGTTTAATGGCATAAAAAAAAAACTTATCTTGAAAAGTGATTTTACAAGGATATCATTTCTCAAGAAACAAGTTTGGATTAAAAAATGTGTTCTTTTGGTTCAGTTGTGTAATGAAAAGCAGTTGGCATACTATAGCACCGTACTACCAAAACCTCGAATATCAAATAAAATGGGGAATTTCAGGTGAACAAGAAGATACAAAAGCTATATACCAATAATCCAGTATAGACAATTTTCAGTTTCATCAGATAATATCTAAGATGTCACATTAGAGAAAAAGCTCTACATGTACAACGAAACAGGTTATCAAACACAGGAATTTGGCAAACACGTGCAATGAGTGGGAATAGAGTGGGCTTCACGAGCTTACCTGGAAAGGAGGCGATAGAAATTTGTGACCAAGAAGAATGGCGAACCAGCTGTGTCAATCTAGGTTTTTTCTATTGGGGAAGATGAAGAACTTTTACGGGGCTCCGTTTGCCTCTATATCGACCCGGTCCGAACCGAAGTTCTTGTCTTGTCTCTAACAATTTTTTTAGGGATTAAAGTAGAGTTAATTATAGAAAATTAAAAAATGTTATGAAAAATTATAAAAAAATAAACGATATATTCCTAGCAGTTCTCTAATTTTAGATTTATAAGATTACAAAAGGGGGGGGTCTTCTGTTAACTGAGCCCTGTGCCCAGTGTCCAGAATCTCTATTGTTTGATTCATTATATGGGAGAAGGGAAGCATAGAAAGGCAGAGAGTCTAAATTTTAGTTTAAATAGTCATTTTCCCTCAAATATAGAGAGATTTATAATTTATTTAATTTTTTTTAGTATACTGATTACAATATTCTTGTTCGTTGAAATTAAAAATTATACAAGGGTATTAAACAATTAATAATCCTTTTAAATAAGATTCAATCAGTTAGTATATTAGGATTAATGCCTAGTTTAGTTGGTAACATTATATTTGTCTTAAATTATTAACATTAATTAAAAAAATTCAAGCATTGTTTAGTTTACTTTCATCCATATTTCTCATAATTAATATGTTTATTACACTAATTTTATCGATTATTAGTAAAATCATATGAGCTTAACACATACGTATGTTTTTCATTTTATATTAGAAGAAATTAATTTAATTTAAACAATAATAGTTACTTATAAGGATAAAATAATAAGATAGTTATTTGAATTTAAAAAATAGTTAAATTTAAATAAACAATCATTTGAAAAATAAAAATGATAAAATAATTCTTTTAATTTAAAAATCATTAATTTTTAAAATTAAAAAAAATGTTCACCAAAAGAAAGAACCGCTTTACTTATGTATAGATGCAAGTAAAAGTAAAAATGAAGGTTTTCGTCATGTTTGAGGTTAGACTTTCAAAAACCATAAATATTAATGTATTTTGTTTACTATTTATTACACCCAGAAAAATTGTCCACAATTAAGTATATTTTTTATAAAATCAAATAATCAAACAGACACTATGGTTGCTCTTAAAAAATTAAGAAATTATAACTTTAATTAAAATTTTATAATAAAAAAGTGAGAAAGTATTCAAAATATTTCCCTTCTCTTCCGTTAAAAGTCTTCTGCTCTTAGCCAACCAAAATTCCTAATCACTATCAGCCACCGTTAAGCCCTGATATTTTTTGAATATGCATTCCTCAATGTTCTACAACTGAAGTAAATCAGCATTGTGCCTACTGAGTGATATTCAATTGAACTTTTAAAATGCATTCAGCACCTCATTACTCCCAATCAAAAAACTAAGTTAAATGAATCGGAACTTTTGGGTTCAATGCTGCAGCATGTAACAACTAATAAGATGCCTCATTTGAAAGGCTTAGACAACTAATATTTGTTTGGACACACGTCTTAAACGTATAAAATCACGTTCACTATGTGAAAGTAGCACAGATTTTGATTCATAACTTCTGAAAAAATGTGTAACATAACATGTCAGTAAGCAAAAGTTAAATGAATCTGAATTTTAGGTTCCATTCAGTGGTTACATACTACCAGTAAGCACAGAAGCCAAACATGCCCCAAATCAGTCCTCACACTTGAAAGAATTCAAAAACTTGTACGTCAACATAATAGCCATCAATATCCTCTGCTATAATCTGCTGAATTTCAGCATTGAAGGTGATTACCAGAGGAAAAACAAAGAGAGAATCAAACTTGCACTCAAATTTTTATGACTATGGCAAGAAGTTTCCACAATACACAAATCGTTTTGCATTTAGGATAATGAACCACTGAAACAAGAAGACATTATCACATCTGTTTTTACAATAATCAATGAATCTATAATTTCACCACAGGATTGAATCCTCTGTACATGTCTCAGGATTCTTGTAAATGTTTATTTTCTGCCAAAATGGTTTCCAGTAATGATCCGCAAGCATCTTCTAGCAAATCTAACACCTGCCAGTGCCAACATAATGACGATAAGTAAAGAGTTCTCCTGTAGTTCAATAGTGCTTGTCATCTTTGAAAATAGATGCATTTCTTGCATCATCAACAATTTGAGACCAGATCCACCAAGCAGTACCATCATTCAAAACTATCATAACACTATACAAGTCAAGTACTACTATAACCAACATGAATATCATTACCTTCTCAAACCCTTGCGCTCCACCATAATAGGGATCCGGGACTTCACTTTCATCATGCTTCTTACAATATGAGCACATCAACTTTACCTGCATCATTACAATTCTGGTTAGACCAAAAAGTAGAACAAACAAAAGCCAAAGAAGAGCAAGTCCTTGCACCAACCTTTTTATATGCATCATCCGGTAAGGAATGTTTTCCTTTCCATCTATTAAAGGCCACCAGTATGTCCTCTAAAGGAAACAAGAAAATGACCATCAGCAAACATCACAAAGCACGTAACCAAACATTCCATCAGAGAATATACCTCTGTTCTGCTTGTCCATAGCCAGAATGAGGTCAAAGTCAGTGAAATCAGAGGGCTTGATTGGCCTTGAAATAGAAGTTATCTGAATCCCACGCTTCTTTGAGGCTGCCCTCATTCTCGGGTCCGCTTCATTTCCCTTCAAAAATCACCACCATCTCAAAAAAATAATAACTTTTTCAACAATGTATAGAGTTTAATTTCCATGTACTGTGAAAATCTTTTGCACTGCAGATGCTTGGTATAACTTTTTATCTCTTATTGGAAATGAAAACTTGTGATTGAAGATATATTGTAAATGAACGAAACTACAAATCCTTCATATTATATTCCTTCATTTCCATCCACTCCAAAAGCATTCTCAATTTCATCTTGAATTTTATTGAAAAAATGTTTCACGATTTCCTGTCATTCTTTGTCAAATGCAGACTTAGAATGAATAAAATTTCTCTTCTTCCAACAGAATTATGCATAGACTGCTCATCTAAAAGTCCTCAAATAAATAATATATATCTGTGTGAAAAATCCAATCACAAACAGACACATGACATATATGATAATCCACATCTTATGAATTACTGCAGAGAGAATGAGGCTAAACCCAAAATGCTAAATGATATATAAAAGCATAGACTAGATCAGTTGTTGGGTCATATAACATGTTATCAACACACTAAACACTGTTGGAGTGACAAAGTCACACATTGACCAGCAACTAGGCCGAATAAAATACATAAGTGTGAAGCAACACCCATCTACCCAACAAATTCGATGGGATTGAGTTAAACTTTACTCGTATTTAAGATACCATGTAAAAAATTTGCTCACTCCTTTTAAACTAAAGATAAACCCATCAAAAAATTTCCTCTAAAAAATCATCTTTTGGATGAAATGCATAAGGTGTTTGATACAAGCACGACACAAACCCACCTCGTGGTAATTGATGGTGCCAGCCGAATCAATTCTGAGAATCGAATTGAGGCTCTTTTTGTTGACTAAGTCAGTGAAGACTCCTTCGGCAGCGGGGCTTCTGCAGATGTTGCCAAGGCACACGAAGAGAACGGAAAATGGCTTTGTTTCGTTCTCCGTGACGGAGGCTGAAGAGGCCATGGACGCACGAATTGGAGAAGAGAATCGATTTTTTAAGGAAATAGCAAATGGGGTTGTTGGGTTTCTCAGAGTGAAGTTTGGAGTTTGTGAAGAAGGAACAACGAAGAGGAGATTTGGTGAATGGAGGAGTTGGGGAGAGTGGCAAAATCGTAAATTAATGACGTTCATGGTTCCTTCAAAAGACCTTGTTCTCAAATTTTTTGTTTCTCCTCCTCTGATGTTTTTCTAGAGCCCAAGAAAAAAAAAAAGCCTCCAATTAAAGTTATCTTTTTCTTTTTTTTATTAATGTATTTTATTGTGTGCTATATTCTATATTTTTTATTAACTTTTTGAGAGATCTTTAATCAGTAAACATGCTTAATCGTGGTAAAACATTTGTTTGCTAAAGTATTTTTGCACGTTTGGTTCTACTTTATTTTTAAATAAAAGAGTTTAGTTTTAATACGTTTTCAGTGTAATTCTTTTTGTTGATTGGTGAATTTTAACATTCGATTTTGTTTTTCACACCTTTTATCATCAATGTTTTCAATTTTCACAAAATGTATTGGTAGATTAAATTTATAATAAAGTGATAGTCTGTCATAAAATAATAAGTAAAACCAGGTTAAAATAACATTGTTTTATTACCTCTAAACAGTTCTCTTTATTCTTTTATTTTTCTTTTAATTAGAGTAATTCATTTTACAATAGCTAACAGCAATGATTTTCAGCAACAACAAAGAGTTATTACCCTTCGTGATAGCAACATCACCCTGGAATACAGTAGAAGATTGGTTAAACTTGTTCTTCTTTTTTTATGACACTCTTAATTATGCTACTTGGAAATATCATGTGACCAACATCAAGAACTTCGTAACTTTGGTTACAAGAATTTAAGTATCTATTATTAAAGAAGTTATATAGATAAAAGAAAAAACAGTTTGCAACTTTATAGTATAGGAGATATATGCTTTTATTATATTCATATTCGTAGGAGTACAATGAAACTTAGAAGAATTTATTGAAGTTTTTATCAAACGCCTCAGAAGAAATAATATTATATGCCCTTTCCGTAGGATGGAAACTGTCCCAAAATATGTAATTTGACCTGTTTGAACATGTCCCCAAGGTAAGAGGGTTACATAGAACGCCTACTTCAAGATCTCCCGTGCCACAACATCCTTTATCTGCTACTTCAAAACCTAAATCAACAAAAACACCATGACAATGAGAATTAAGTTAGACAAACCAGAATGTACTAATAAACAGTTAAGTTTAGCAACTTAAATATTTTACTACTTATATATAGTATCGTAGATGTCTTTCATTACCATATTTAGTGGGATCTTGAACCATATCCAATAATTTACTGTAAATATCAATGTAGACAAATTTAGCATCAGGAAATTTTTTCCCAAGGATATCTATTTGGGATGTTAGCTTCTTGTTAAAGAGCAGTGCAGCCTGGTTTTCAGGATCTGAACATGTCCTGAGAAATCCTCCTCTGAGTGTTCTTTGAGAAGGGAGACACCCTAAATTTGGCAAACCAAGTACTCCAATCTTTCTAGCTCCAAGTCCATAAAGATCCTTCATTTTATGCAAATATAATGAAATAAGTTTCGATAATACAAGTTTAGATTAATTTGTTCATTTGGGTAGGTGGTTCACATACTTGTAAGAATTTGGTAGCTTCTGAAACCAAGAAATCTGTGTAAGTTGCAATATTATACTGTAGTTTCCTAAATGGTAACGAAAAGAAATTATTGGCAATATCATTGCTTCCTGAACTCAAGATGTATACGCTTTTCGATATAATTGTTGTTGCTTTTTTTTCTCCAACCAAGTCATGTATCTTGGTTTTGTATTCCATGAATTTGTATAGTTGATCTGATAATGATATCACTAACTGAGGAACATATGACAGAAAGAAAATTATAGTGAGTGTTAAAAGATATGAAGGGGAGAATGAAAAGATACTGTAAGGTTTTAGGTGAGAGTAATCATTTACTGCTAGTTTAGAAGTTAGAGGATCATATCCACTGGAACCAGATGCAAAGCTGACACCAGTGAGAAGATCTTCACGTTTCAAATTTGGATCAAGATAGGGAGGCAAAAGGTTCTTGAGATGTAACTTTTCAGCTGAAAAAGACCAAAGAAATTAGAACATTTTCATTCTATTATGCATATAATGATAAAAGAATTGAAGAGTAAGGATTTTTGTTTGTACCAATGAAATCTGAAGGGATTAAACCATTGCTGAACCTCCCAGTTGGTTCATTTCCTCTACCAAAATCTTTACCATAAGGTTGAAAATTACATTTCATTGCAGTCATAATGTAGTCATTGTTACCTGTATCTAGTATGGAGTCCCCAAACACAATCAGTGCGGGAACACTTCCATTTTTTTGTAAACATTTTGTTTCTATGATGGTACTGTGAATAATAGTTAAAAGGGACCAAACAATGACTAAAATCAATTGAGAAGAAGGAGTTTTAGAGAAAGACATTGTGTTTCTATGATGGTACTGTGAATATTTATCTTTCATTTGATCCTTATATACAAAATAATCATCTTTAAAAGGTAACAAAATGTATCATATCTAATTCACATGGTATCTTACAGAATTGGTAGCTTGAGTATATAATATAATTAATAAATTTATCTTTTAACAAATTTGATCGATTTTAAAATTAAGTTATTTTAACTACATTATAATTTTAGTAAAATGCTAAAAATATGTTAATTTGATAAACACAAGTTTTGTAAATATTTAAGAATTTTATTTGATATGATTCTATTTTTTATTTAACAAATATGAAATTTTATAAATTTAATTTTTTAACAAAATTGGTCGATATTAAAATTCGTTCATTTTAAATATATTCTATGTTTGCTAAAATTTAAAATTAGAGATTAATTTGATAAACATAAATTTTCTTAAATATTTAATAATTTTATTTAAAATGACTATATATTTTTCATTTAAAAAAAACGTTTAATAAATTTAATTTCTTATTTATATAAAACTTAAATTACCTTTTCGGTTGAATTTGTCTAATCTCATACTATTCATCAACAAGTTTCCTATCTCATCTCCTTCTCTGTTTAAAAGGAATCCTTTGATAAGAAACTAGGAAGGATCGTTTTGATATTTAATTTTACTACAAGAAAAACAAGTATTACGGATGACCAAGATATGTCAGAAATGTATAAAATTTGTTGGTAATGACTTTACCAAAATCTTTCAGTAATAACGTCGTCAGTAATATTTACAGACAAAATTTTATATTCGTCGGTAATGCAGGAAATATTTTTACCGACAAAAAAATTTGTCAGTAATTTTTTTCGATAAATGTCGTGATCTGATTCTTCTTCTTCTTTATTTTAGGGTTTCAATCTTTTTATTTGTGCTTTTTTTGGGCAACAAAATCAAATTCGTTTACCCTTGCCATTGTCCTATTTCTTCTTTACTGTTAGACACTTGCAACTTCTTTTCAACCCAACATTTCATCTTTACATCCAACACTTCATCATCTTCCCAATCAATTGTTAGTTGAGAACCCGCAACACATAATCACACACAGAACTCACCAACACATAACCACACACCAGCGATTCCACGAATATTACGTGGAACAGATTGAAATTCCTTGATCTACCCAATTTGATTCTCGTGTTCGTGACTAGAGCGAAGATGCCATGGTGTTTGGCAATAGTGACATAGCTTCTAGTCACGGCGGCAGCGTGTTTGGACAAGAGTAAGAAGTCATGGAATTTTGAGGGTTCTGACCCTAAGAGGAGATCCAATGAGGTGTTGAGGTTGTTTTATGGTTAGAGGTGTTGCCATAGTTGGAGGTGTTGCAAGTTGTGCCAATGTGGTGTTGTGACCATGAGAAATGGAGATAAAGAGAGGGACATTTGTTTTTTTTAAGAAAAAGGAGATGAAGGAATAGACTTGGACAAAAGATTTAGGCAGGGAATTTGTCGCTTTTTTACCGACAAATTTTTCATCAATAAATGAAACATGCATTACTAATAGATTATTGAAGGAAAAATTTGTCAATAAATAAAACTTCCATTATCGATGAAAAAATATGTTGGTAATTGAAACATGCATTATCGACGGATTTATCGATGAAAAAAATCTGTCAATAATTACAATTTTAAAATTTGTAAGTAAAATTCCTCAATAACTTAATTTATTGACAAATTTATTTCTGTCGATAAAATTCTATCAGTGATTTCATATATTTTGATAGTTTTTGGTGAAGGATGTCACTTTCAAGAAAGATGAGAGGGTGAGTGATAAGTCATGGTGTTGATCTATAGGTTACCTTCATATCATTCCTTCATTTTTGAAGTACATTCATCCTGGTACACTTTTTTTACAAAAAACTTAATGATAGAATCAAAGATCTTCCTTTTATTAATTTTTCAATTTAGAACTAGAATTTGTGCATACACTATTAATTGATTGAGATTAATAGATAAGTTATTACAACATCTCACTAAAAGCTCTTCCTCAATTTGTTAAATGGGTCGAACAATAATATCTACTCCTAGCTTGAGGAGGCTAACAAACACGTGTTTTTCTTTCAAAAATTTTCTTGTTTGGCAAAGTGATTTCTAATGGTTTTAGGTTGACCTCTTTTTGTTTTTCATTTTTGTTTTTCCTCTTATTTATATATTTTTTTCTTCCCTTATTGTAAATAAACATACATGAAAAAAATTTGTCTTTCTTTCCTTTCTTTCTTTATCTCCATTCTTCTTGTTTTTCTACTTATGTCAAAGATCATCCATTGTTACTTTCAATATTGTTTGTGCATTTCATCAAGATTCATCATAGATAATATGGTTTGCAACTATTCTTATGAACTTACCACTATACTATAATAATAAGGTTAAATATATTTTTTGTCCCGTCACTATTATAAAGATATATATATTACCCTTAAACTAAATTATAAAATATTAAGTTCCTCCTCTTTTATGAAAGACATCTAAAATGCAACAACCAATATGTGGAGTGTTTTCTACGTGACAAATGAAGTTCATGTATAAGATATAAATGCTAGAAGTCCCTTATCAGCTAGAAATAAGGTCAATTCATAATATATAATTGAGTGCGAACCTCACCATACAAGATGATTTTGTGGGATTGAGTTGTTAGGTCTATCAAGGAAGGTGTTCATTAGGAAGACATAACACCAATGAGATTTGAGTTCAACCACATAAGAGATTGACACCACTCTCTTTTAACAATACAAGAAGAGAAAGAAAAAAAAGACATAATAAGCGAGTGCAAATCTCACCTTACAAGTCTTAACGTGGAGGAGGTGTGTTAGAAGTCTCTCGTGGACTAGATATAAGCTTAATTTACAATATATAAGTGTAAGTAAACCTCACCCTACAAATCAATTTTGTAAAGTTGAGTTAGACTTAAAATTTAATTTTTAACAATAACATAATTTCAAATGATATTTGTTGGTTGAGGATGATATTTTACAAAATTTTCATAAAATACAAAGATGAATATTTTATAATTTAGTTTAAAGATGAAATATAATTTTTAATGATAATTGAGGGATAAAAAATAAAATATTTAATCCTAATAATAATTAGGTATACCATTTTATAACAAAAAAAAAGAAATAGAAATTGTTTCAAATAATATTAATCTTCTTTTTGAAATTAAACACCCAAGTCACAAATATAATTTTCAAATTAATTTTGAAAATCAAAATAAATTATTTCTCTTAGATATATTATCTTGATCTTTTCTTTATCTTTATCGTTAGCTTATTTGTTATTATTTCTTATTCGTATTTTGGACTTAGCCTGTATTTATTCTATTATAAATAAATGACTCATATATTCAACACAAGAGAAGATTAATCTTATACATAGTTTTTACTATATTCAATATGGTATCAGAGCCAAGTCCTATTAAGAAAAAAAAAAATTTGTCACCTATCACTAGTGAAAAAATAGCGTATAACGTCACACGTTTAACGTCTAACCACTAAATAGCCAACATTAAAAATGACCGGTGGTAATTTTGTAAATAAATACAATTATTAAACGTTGTTTAGAATTATAATTCGACGTAAAAGGATATAAAACGTCTAATGTCTCAACGTTAGATGTCAAAAGGCTAGTAAATTCAATAAAAATTTGAGCGGGAGATTGAAAATTCATTCACTTTATCTTAGCACGCGAGACCTTTTTCTCTGCTCAAACTTTTCTCGAACGAAGTTTGACTACCATCACATGTAATCTTTCTTTTATTTGATACAAATGCATGTTAATTAACTACTTTAAGTATGATTTTCGTTTGTTTTCACCGATTATTTTCGTGTTCTTGTCCTTCACAGGCGCATTTTGCTTTCTCTCTCACTGGTGGCAACACTTTATTTCGATGAACCCACCTTTTGAAGGTTAGTTTTCGTTTTCGTTTTGAAGAACTTATTTATTAAACTTGTTTGTTGTTTTTTTGGTTGAACTTGTTTGTTGTTGTTTGGTTGAACTTGTTTGTTGTTGTTGTTTGATTGAACTTGTTTGTTGTTTGTTATTGTTATTTGTTGTTGATCCTATATTACCGTTCATAGTTCTACTTTTCAGGTTTCATAGAGTTGTAAAAAAAGATTACAATTAATTAAAAAAATCAAAAAAATTGATTAACGTCGTATATTGACAGAAATCGACATTAAATTAACGTCGTATATTGACAAAATTCGACGTTCAACGTTAATTTAATGTCTCCCAATATGACGTCATTCGCAAATTCGACGTGAAAGGCCCAAAATATTCGACGTTGTACGCTGTTTTTGTACTAGTGTATGCCGCTATACCTGCCATTGTCGGCGGTGACGCTTTCTACCGTTGTTAACGGTAACACAGTTGTCTACCGTTGTCAATACCAGAGTTCTAGTTTCGACCAACAATCACACGGTTTTAATCGTCTCGGCCAGACCACCGTTGTAGCATTAGACGCCTTCATCAAAACTCTTTGTGCTCTCAATAGCTTTTGAAGTTGTGGATCTACTCCTTTTTTCGTCGTGCATGGTGCCACATCTCATTTCCTTTCAGTTAGCGATGTAGAGCGTAGATGTCACTCTTTTTCCCCTTTTAAGTTCATCGTGTGTGATCACACTTCATGACTCCTCTCAAACAGCAATTCAAAGCGTCAAGGTTGCTCTTTTTCCTTTTCAAGTGTCTTTGATTGGAGAATCTTGAATTTTTAAGGTTTCTCTCTCCGGTTCATCCATGGTTTCTTTCGTTGTTGTCTCTTCTACTCTCCCTTTTGTCACCATTGCGTTTAACTCGTCCATATATGTTTTTCTCCCGTGACAAATATGTTTTTTTTGTTAGTTTATTATAACCTGTGATGACTCTTTCAACAATGACCTCTTTATCCACTAGATGTCAATAATGCATTCCTTAACGACCACTATAAGAAAAATCGCTATTACATACAGCCAAAATCCGTATGTAAGCTCAAAAATCCGTATGCAATGATGAGTTACATACGAATTACATACGGACAAAAATTCATATGTAATGTGGTCGTAGATAACCCACATACGGATAAATTTGTATGTCATTACATACGGATATTACATACGGATGTTACATACGGATGTTACATACGGATATTACATACGAATGTTACATACGGATATTACATACAGATTCTACATATGGATGTTACATACGGATTGTACATACGGAAAAATCTGTATGTAACTGTGTTAGCAGATTTAAATGTATGATGTGGTGCAAAGATCCCACATGCTTGTAAAATCAGTTCAATCATACAAATCCAAAAATTTTAAAGATGCACAATATTCTCTCGTACATTCATATATTTATGGAATAATAATAGTCTTCATACATAATAATTTGTTGTATCCATACATAATAGTCTTCCATCATATAAGATATCTAACAAGTTAATAATAATATCAAATGTCTGAAATTCCTAAAATACTAATAATCCTTATAAGGATTTTCTGGATGTTGAAGTTGATCTTCTTGCTGGTCTTCACGATTGTGTTGGGGCTGATTTTGTTGGTTTGCTGTTTGAAGGATACTTTGTGCAGTTGCGGCTGCCAACGGTGGAAGATACTGTATTATTGCACCAATAAAAGTTTGGAATTGTGAAGTGATATGTCTTATTTGTTCCTCACTACTAGTTAGTCGCGACTCACTATTTGCCAGTCGCGACTCACTCTGGACTAGTATGGTTTGTAGTTCATTAAACTCCTCCACATTAACTTGTTGACTAGAAGATGATTCTGTCTGTTGCATGTAGCTATCGACACATTCATCCTGAGAATCCACATGTCCAATCCCATAAACCTGTCCCTTGTACCTTCCACCAACTGCCTGTAACCAACATTTATTCCTTAGTTTTTCCTGCTCAATAGGATCTAAGGGGCTGGTTTCTGAAAAGCCCCTATGAAAACAATTAGGCAATAATTAATACACGGCTCTATATTAGGACATGTGTCCTATGAAAAGTCTTCCTAAAGAATAACCTAAAATAATTTAGGTCCTTTTATCTCTATCTCACAATGTTTTTCTATATATCTCTATCTTACTATATTTTTGTACATGTAAATTACTATGTACTATATTGTTTGAAGCTTTCAATTTAGATTGAATATTTCCAACCTACAACATTGTTTTAAAGCTCATATTTTGAGCTATAACTTTAACTATAACTAAACACAGTTAAAGAAACAAGAAATTATGGTGGAGGGTGGTTGTTCAAATTGAATTTTTGTGCTAAATAACATTAATACAAAGTTAAACAACTAAAAGAAACTCAATTAGGAGAGTACAATTATTTATTGACTTGAGCTCTTAGTGCAAGCTTTAGTTGATTGTCAAAAGAAGCTTCTTGTATACTAAATTGTAGGTACCAACCTTCAAAATGTAACTGTAAAGAGATAAGACCAACTCAAATTAGTAAGTTGAGTACCACAAAACTGTCCAAAAATCATACTTTAATTTGCATGTCTATGAAAGGATCTTACAATTATCTGAATTAAATATATTGATAGGATATATCTTCCTAGACTCACAACATCACTAATTTTATATGTTTGGATGAAATTTGGAAGAAATTTAATGAAAGAAATTCTTTCATACTTGAAAATTATAATGATTGAAATAATGAATCTAGAAACTATGATTTTGGAAAACAACTAGATATGTTTGTTGGATAAAAACATTTATTTTCAAAAATATTAATCTAAAACAAGTTTAATAAGTTAAATAAGTCATAAAAAATAATAATTACTAGTCAAACAAATTTTATTGCCACCACAATAATTTAGACTCAAAATGAAACAGCCACCCAAGACAGTGTCACCTAAACTGATCTGTCACTAGAAAATGCGTTTATTTAAATAATTAATACGTCATTTAAGCACTAGTTTTTTCCTTTACAGTAGTTTTTTCATACTATTATTTAAACTGATCTGTCACTAGTATTTAAATAATTAATAAGTAATTTTAGTATTTTTCATACTTTATTTATATATTATTATGTATAAGAAAATAAACAAGTTTAAGTAATGTTAACATATATTTATTTATCTTTTAGTTATTTCTATGTATATATTTATATACTATGTATAAAATTAATGATGAATTAGTTATTTCTAATTTAATTTTAAAGATTTATATTTTTTATTTAGAATCATAAAACTAAAATTATTATTAAAGAAATTAATTTCTTTTAAATTTATGTTATTTATAATTGCTATTTACTAAAAATTTCCTTTTAAGAGACAAACTTTATTTAAAATAATATTTTATAATACAATTTTATTATAATTAATACTAAGATAAATTATTTTAAATTTATTTTTTAAATAATTTTACTTGAAATTTTAAGCCATTATCCATAAATATATCTGTTTCCATAAATTTAAAAGAAATTCTAATAATCCACTCTCACAGGTACTGTTTCCATAAATTTAGAAGAAATTTTAATAATCCACTCTCAGGTCTGTTTCCATAAATTTAAAAGAAATTTTAATAATCCACTCTCATAGGTACTGTTTCCTTCCTCTTATATTATTGCCTTTAACAACATCTATACATTCTGTTTCAAATTTGTTAAATAGTTTAAAAGTTTTGAGTCTGAAAATTTAACGAACATGTTACTACTTAATTAGTTGAAGAGTAAGATAAAAAAACAAATGATTTTAAGATTTTACAGAAATCCTGATTTCTGCAGTTAGATGTTTAGTGAAAATTAGATGCACGCAAAGTCCATTAGTGCAGTGATGGATTGACTTCAGCCGTAATGTTTTTCATGGCTTATCATCATCATGCAATGATGGTGTGTAATGTGTTACCCACCTGCCCTCTCATATTAAGGGCATAAAATATTTGAATAAACCAAGGTCCCCATATCATTCTCTGGTCCTTTGTTATTACTTGTGCGATACAAATATTTAGATCTATATTACATGTCTCTCTTCTTTGTCCACTTAAAAAAAAATCCCGATATTTTGACAATCAAAATTTGACAACTTTTAATTAACGTTACGTGTCAGTATTTGATTGGTTCGTTTGAAGAAATTTATTTAAATAAAAAACTGACATCAAAATAGGTTGAGGATTCAATTTTTCCTAATTTCAAAAGTATCCTTATTTTCTTATCTTTCCCGATTGTGCTTCTTTGTTTTTGTTCACCGTTCTCTTTCCATTTTCTCATTCTCCTCATTCTCGCCTCTCGCCGTTTTGCAAAACCCTTGGAATTCTTCAACTTTTGTCATCTTCATCGTCCTTCCTCCTGACTCCTAATTTCCTTCGGCTCCGACGAACCAAAAGGTTTTCTTTTATCTTCAAGATCTGAGCATTTCGGTTGACGTTATAGTGCGGAATGAAATCCTCCAATGACATTGGTGGTTTGAGTAAGGTAAATGGGTTTTTGTCTTTTTTTATTTGCATTATCGGTTTGGCTATTGAGTTTTAGTTCTTTGGCGTTTTATTTGTTTATTAAAAAATTTTGTTACTGTTGTTGGGTTTTGCGGTTTTCTTATTTTGTTTTCTTTGATGCAGTTGTGCTTCCATTATTCTTTTTCAACAAAGTATCTTTGTACTTTGAAGAGAAGAATATGCCTAGTGCATAATCTGACATGAATACTGCCTTTGTAAGCCCAGGAGGCATGTACAACAACCAACCCAATGTGCAGAGGTTTGTGAGGGTCACTAAAACGTTACAAGAGCAAGGCGCTTAGAACCCCATACACAGGAAATAGAGCGAAACACGAGTGATTTTTGTATTGAATTCTTATAGAAAGGAATAAAAAATTGTATATAGATGAACAAATAAGTTTATTGTACCCAATTTTTTTAATGAAATAAAAGATGAAACTTTACTTCAGTTGGTTATTGTTAATGTTAATTAAAGTTTTAATGTCTTTGTTATTGTCATTGTCAGATGTGTTATTGTTTGGAATGTGAATAAACAAAGTGACCAATGCAATTGACTACCATCCATGAATAATGATATCACCAATTTTCATTGCATTTATGGCATGTGTTGCCTATTTTGCTTCTTGTAATCGATTACAATGAGCTTGTAAACGATTACACAAAAAAAAGTGTGGTTTTGTACAAAAATCTGTACTACAGGAGCCAATTGCGGTCACACAGGTAGCCAAGACATTTAACGTTATTTTTTCATAATTCTTCAGTGGATGAGAGTTGTTTTTAGTGTTTAAGTGTGACTAGAGGGAGAAAAGTGAGGTTTGGGTCGTCCATGGTGAACGAAAGACCCAATGTTGGTGTCAAGCCCAAGTTGGTTCAAGTCCTGAAACAAGTGTAGGCCATTGTGTGTCTTGTAATTGATTACAAGGGCCTTTTAAACGATTACACGAACAAAAATCCAATTTTGTACAAAACTTTGGCTGCAGGAGCTAGTTATGGGCACATAAGTAACCAAAGGCAATTTGAGTGAGATAACATGCTGTCAACTTTGACCTTTGCTTGCTATTTTAATGATAACTTTTCCCACCGTCTTCCAAATGATGTGATTCTTTTTTTATTAGAAACTAGACTCAAAAAGCTTTTCAATGACTTCTAATTTGTAACTTTTTAAAATCTGAGTAGGTACAGTTTATTCCTTAAAGTTAACCCTTTATATATTCCTGCCAACTCTGACCTTTGCTGGTTGTTTTGCTCATAACTTCTCCACCGAACTCCAAATGAGTTGATTCTTGTTTTGTTGGAATCTAAACTCAAAGACCTTTCACATTATGCCTTGGTAATCAAGTGTAGGCCTTTTTGGACATTGTAATCGATTACAAGAACCATATAAACGATTACACGAACAAAAATCTGGTTTTGTACAAAAACTTGTGCGGCAGGAGCCAGCTGTGAGCACATAAGTAGCCAAAAAAATTTTGCGTTATTCTTTCAGATTTCTTGAATGGATGAGAGTTCTTTTTAATGTTTAAGTGTGAGTAGAGCCTAAAAAATGGGTTTTGGGAAGTCTTTAGTGGAGGAAAGACCCAATGTTGGTGTCATGACCAAGTTAACATGTTGTCAACTTTGACCTTTGCTTGCTATTTTAATGATAACTTTTCCCACCGACCTCCAAATGATGTGATTTTTTTTATTAGAAACTAGACTTAAAAAGCTTTCCAATGACTATAAATTTGTAATTTTTGAACATCTGAGTAGGTACAGTTTACCTTAAAGTTAACGCTTTATATATTACTGCCAACTCTGGCCTTTGCTAGTTGTTTTGCTCATAACTTTCTCCACCGAACTCCATATGAGTTGATTCTTATTTTGTTGGAATCTAGACTCAAAGACCTTTCAAATTATGCCTTGTTAATCAAGTGTAGGCATTTTTGGACATTGTAATCGATTACAAGAACCATGTAGACGATTACACGAACAAAAATCTGGTTTTGTACAAAAACTTGTGTTGCAGGAGCCAGCTGTGAGCACATAAGTAGCCAAAAAAAGTTTACATTATTTTTCCATATTTCTTGAATGGATGAGACTTCTTTTTAATGTTTCAGTGTGAGTAGAGCCTGAAAACTAGGTTTTGGGTAGTCTTTGGTGGAGGAAAGACCAAATGCTGGTGTCATGACCAAGTTAACATGCTTTCAATTTTGACCTTTGCTTGCTATTTTAATGATAACTTTTTTCACCAACCTCCAAATGATGTGATTCTTTTTTTATTAGAATTAGACTCAAAACTCATTCCAATGACTACTAATTTGTAATTATTGAACATCTGAATAGGTACAGTTTTTTGCTTAAAGTTAACGCTTTATATATTCCTACCAACTCTGATCTTTGCAGCTTCTTTTGCTCATAACTTTCTATACCGAACTCCTAATGAGTTGATTCTTGTTTTATTTGAATCTAGACTCAAAGACCTTTCAAGTTATGCCTTGGTAATTAAGTGTACGCATTTTTGGACATTGTTATCGATTACAAGAACCATGTAAACGATTACACGAACAAAAATCTGGTTTTGTACAAAAACCTGTGCTGCAAGAGCCAGTTGTGAGCACATAAGTAGTGAAAAAAAATGTATGTTATTTTTCATATTTCTTAAATGGATGACAATTCTTTTTAATGTTTAAGTGTGAGTAGAGCCTGAAAAGTGGGTTTTAGGTAGTCTTTGGTGGAGGAAAGACACAATGTTGGTGTCATGACCAAGTTAACATGCTGTCAACTTTGACCTTTGCTTGCTATTTTAATGATAACTTTTTCCACCGACCGCCAAATGATGTGATTCTTTTTTTATTAGAAACTAGACTCAAAATGCTTTCCAATGACTACTAATTTGTAATATTTTAACATCTCATTAGGTACAGTTTATACCTTAAAGTTAACGCTTTATATATTCCTGTCAATTCTGACCTTTGTTGGTTGTTTTGCTCATAACATTCTCCACCGAACTCCAAATGAGTTTATTCTTATTTTTTTAGAATCTAGACTCAAAGACCTTTATAATTTTTCCTTGGTAATCAAGTGTAGGCCATTTTGACCACTATAGCCAATTACAAGAACCCTGTAAATGATTACGTGAACAAAATTATGGTTTTGAACAAAAACTAGGAGTTAGTTGTGAGCACATAAGTAGCCAAAAAATTTTAAATTATTTTATCATATTTCTTGAATGGATGAGAGTTTTTTTTAATGTTTAAGTGTGAGTAGAGCCTGAAAATTGGGTTTTGTGCAGTCTTTGGTGAGGAAAGACCCAATGTTGGTGCATGACCACGTTAACATGCTGTCAACTTTGACTTTTGCTTGTTATTTTAATGATAACTTTTCCCACCGACCTCTAAATGATGTAATTTTTTTTTATTAGAAACTAGACTCAGAAAGCTTTCTTATGACTACAAATTTGTAATTTTTGAACATATATGTAGCTACAGTTTATTCCTTAAATTTAACACTTTATATATTTTTTTCAACACTCACCTTTGTTGGTTTTTTTGCTCATAACTTTCTCCACCGAACTCCAAATGAGTTTATTCTTGTTTTGTTGGAATCTAGACTCAAAAACCTTTCAAATTATGCCTCGATTACAAGATCCCTATAAACGATTACGCGAACAAAATTATGATTTTGTACAAAAACCTATGCTGTAGGAGCTAGTTGTGAGCACATAAGTAGCCAAAACAATTATACGTTTTTTTTCATATTTCTTGAATGGATGAGAGTTCTTTTTAATGTTTAAGTGTGAGTAGAGCCTGAAAATTGGGTTTTGGGCAGTCTTTGGTGAGGAACGACCCAATGTTGATGTCATGACCAAGTTAACATGCTGTCAACTTTGGCCTTTGCTTGCTATTTTAATGATATTTTTTCCCACCGACCTCCGAATGATGTGATTCTTTTTTTATTAGAAAGTAGACTCAAAAAGCTTTCCAATGACTACTAATTTGTAATTTTTGAACATATCAGTAGGTACAGTTTATTCCTTAAAGTTAACGCTTTATATATTTCTGCCAACTTTGACATTTGTCGATTGTTTTGCTCATAACTTTCTCCACCGAACTCCAAATGAGTTTATTCTTATTTTGTTGGAATCTAGACTCAAAGACCTTTCAAATTATGCCTTGGTAATAGAGTGTAGGCCATTTTGACCATTGTAATCGATTACAAGATCCCTATAAACGATTACGCGAACAAAATTATGGTTTTGTACAAAAACCTGTGCTGTAGGAGCTAGTTGTGAGCACATAAGTAGCCAAAAAAATTGTACGTTAGTTTTTCATATTTCTTGAATGGATGAAACTTCTTTTTAATGTTTAAGTATGAGTAGAGCCTGAAAATTGGGTTTTGGGCAGTCTTTGGTGGAGAAAAGACCCAATGTTGATGTCATGACCAAGTTAACATGCTGTCATCTTTGGCCTTTGCTTGCTATTTTAATGATAACTTTTCCTATCGACCTCCACATGATGTGATTCTTTTTTTTATTTGAAAGTAGACTCAAAAAGCTTTCCAATGACTACTAATTTGTAATTTTTGAACATATCAGTAGGTACAGTTTATTCCTTAAAGTTAACGCTTTATATATTTCTGCCAACTTTGACATTTGTCGGTTGTTTTGCTCATAACTTTCTCCACCGAACTCCAAATGAGTTTATTCTTATTTTGTTGGAATCTAGACTCAAAGACCTTTCAAATTATGCCTTGGTAATAGAGTGTAGGCCATTTTGACCATTCTAATCGATTACAAGATCCCTATAAACGATTACGCGAACAAAATTATGGTTTTGTACAAAAACCTATGTTGTAGGAGCTAGCTGTGAGCACATAAGTAGCCAAAAAAATTGTACGTTAGTTTTTCATATTTCTTGAATGGATGAAACTTCTTTTTAATGTTTAAGTATGAGTAGAGCCTGAAAATTGGGTTTTGGGCAGTCTTTGGTGGAGGAAAGACCCAATGTTGATGTCATGACCAAGTTAACATGCTGTCATCTTTGGCCTTTGCTTGCTATTTTAATGATAACTTTTCCCATCGACCTCCAAATGATGTGATTCTTTTTTTTATTAGAAAGTAGACTCAAAAAGTTTTCCAATGACTACTAATTTGTAATTTTTGAACATATCAGTAGGTACAGTTTATTCCTTAAAGTTAACGCTTTATATATTTCTGCCAACTTTGACATTTGTCGGTTGTTTTGCTCATAACTTTCTCCACCGAACTCCAAATGAGTTTATTCTTATTTTGTTGGAATCTAGACTCAAAGACCTTTCAAATTATGCCTTGGTAATAGAGTGTAGGCCATTTTGACCATTCTAATCGATTACAAGATCCCTATAAACGATTACGCGAACAAAATTATGGTTTTGTACAAAAACCTATGTTGTAGGAGCTAGCTGTGAGCACATAAGTAGCCAAAAAAATTGTACGTTAGTTTTTCATATTTCTTGAATGGATGAAACTTCTTTTTAATGTTTAAGTATGAGTAGAGCCTGAAAATTGGGTTTTGGGCAGTCTTTGGTGGAGGAAAGACCCAATGTTGATGTCATGACCAAGTTAACATGCTGTCATCTTTGGCCTTTGCTTGCTATTTTAATGATAACTTTTCCCATCGACCTCCAAATGATGTGATTCTTTTTTTTATTAGAAAGTAGACTCAAAAAGTTTTCCAATGACTACTAATTTGTAATTTTTGAACATATCAGTAGGTACAGTTTATTCCTTAAAGTTAACGCTTTATATATTTCTGCCAACTTTGACATTTGTCGGTTGTTTTGCTCATAACTTTCTCCACCGAACTCCAAATGAGTTTATTCTTATTTTGTTGGAATCTAGACTCAAAGACCTTTCAAATTATGCCTTGGTAATAGAGTGTAGGCCATTTTGACCATTCTAATCGATTACAAGATCCCTATAAACGATTACGCGAACAAAATTATGGTTTTGTACAAAAACCTATGCTGTAGGAGCTAGCTGTGAGCACATAAGTAGCCAAAAAAATTGTACGTTAGTTTTTCATATTTCTTGAATGGATGAAACTTCTTTTTAATGTTTAAGTATGAGTAGAGCCTGAAAATTGGGTTTTGGGCAGTCTTTGGTGGAGGAAAGACCCAATGTTGATGTCATGACCAAGTTAACATGCTGTCATCTTTGGCCTTTGCTTGCTATTTTAATGATAACTTTTCCCATCGACCTCCAAATGATGTGATTCTTTTTTTTATTAGAAAGTAGACTCAAAAAGTTTTCCAATGACTACTAATTTGTAATTTTTGAACATATCAGTAGGTACAGTTTATTCCTTAAAGTTAACGCTTTATATATTTCTGCCAACTTTGACATTTGTCGGTTGTTTTGCTCATAACTTTCTCCACCGAACTCCAAATGAGTTTATTCTTATTTTGTTGGAATCTAGACTCAAAGACCTTTCAAATTATGCCTTGGTAATAGAGTGTAGGCCATTTTGACCATTCTAATCGATTACAAGATCCCTATAAACGATTACGCGAACAAAATTATGGTTTTGTACAAAAACCTATGCTGTAGGAGCTAGCTGTGAGCACATAAGTAGCCAAAAAAATTGTACGTTAGTTTTTCATATTTCTTGAATGGATGAAACTTCTTTTTAATGTTTAAGTATGAGTAGAGCCTGAAAATTGGGTTTTGGGCAGTCTTTGGTGGAGGAAAGACCCAATGTTGATGTCATGACCAAGTTAACATGCTGTCATCTTTGGCCTTTGCTTGCTATTTTAATGATAACTTTTCCCATCGACCTCCAAATGATGTGATTCTTTTTTTTATTAGAAAGTAGACTCAAAAAGTTTTCCAATGACTACTAATTTGTAATTTTTGAACATATCAGTAGGTACAGTTTATTCCTTAAAGTTAACGCTTTATATATTTCTGCCAACTTTGACATTTGTCGGTTGTTTTGCTCATAACTTTCTCCACCGAACTCCAAATGAGTTTATTCTTATTTTGTTGGAATCTAGACTCAAAGACCTTTCAAATTATGCCTTGGTAATAGAGTGTAGGCCATTTTGACCATTCTAATCGATTACAAGATCCCTATAAACGATTACGCGAACAAAATTATGGTTTTGTACAAAAACCTATGCTGTAGGAGCTAGCTGTGAGCACATAAGTAGCCAAAAAAATTGTACGTTAGTTTTTCATATTTCTTGAATGGATGAAACTTCTTTTTAATGTTTAAGTATGAGTAGAGCCTGAAAATTGGGTTTTGGGCAGTCTTTGGTGGAGGAAAGACCCAATGTTGATGTCATGACCAAGTTAACATCGTGTCAACTTTGGTCTTTGCTTGCTATTTTAATGATAATTTTTCCCACCGACCTCCAAATGATGTGATTCTTTTTTTATTGGAAAGTAGACTCAAAAAGCTTTCCAATGACTATGAATTTGTAACTTTTGAACATCTGAGTATGTATAGATTGTTCCTTAAAGTTAACGCTTTATATATTCATGCAAACTCTTACCTTTGTTGGTTGTTTTGCTCATAACTTTCTCCACCGAACTCCAAATGAGTTGATTCTTGTTTTGTTGGAATCTAGACTCAAATACTTTTCAAAGTTTGCCTTGGTAATCAAGTGTAGGCCATTTTGACCATTATAATCGATTACAAGGACCCTGTAAACGATTACACGAACAAAATTTTGATTTTGCACAAAAACCTGTGTTGTAGGAGCCAATTGTGGGCACATAGGTAGCCAAAGACATTTTACATTTTTTTTCATATTTCGTTCGTGGATGAGAGTTGTTTTTAGTGTTTAAGTGTGTGAAGAGGTAGGAAATTGAGGTTTGGGCAATCTATGGTGAAGAAAGACCCAATGTTGGTGTCAAGACCAAGTTGATTCAAGTGTTGAAAGAAGTGGAGTCTATGGTGAAGTCTAAGGCCATTTTTGCCCAAGTTATGCCTTGGTAATCGATTACAGAGTCCTTTTAATCGATTATTAGGGGCTAACGGCTCGTTTGTTAAAAAAATTACGTGACTTGTTTGATGTAAGAACTTGACTCTCCAAGGTCATTTTTTATGTCTTTTTGGGTGATTTTGGGTGTGTTTTTGTGATATTTATTCCAATTTTTTAGATGGATGATTGATTTTATTTATAGATACTGTGAAAATTTCTTTTTCTCACTTAACAAAGGCCAAACTTTGGAGAAAGGAGATATCTTTTCTCGTTGATGGAGAGCGCGAGAGAGGTATAAAGTGGCAGAATGCTACAATGGTGGTGGAGCAACTTGGGAGAGGTCACGGTGGTCGGTGAGAACGATAGGCAACCAAGAGAAAACATGAGAGAAAGCCTTGAGATAGAGAGAGATTTCAAGTTGCTGAAAGGAAGAAGATGAACTCATTTTCTCGTTCCCAAAACACCCTCTACATAAGATTTCATTAATGAAAATATTATTTGAAATGGACCAATCAAATGCCGACACTTGACGTTGTCAAAAAGTTGGCAAAAATGAGTTGTTAAAGAAAAGTTTTCCTAAAAAGAATTACTTAAAAGAAACATGGCCCTTTTCAAAAGAAGATACAAGGTTTTTAAAGAAAGTACTGGTTTAGAAAAATAAAGTACTGAAGGAAGTTCAGTTTGAGAGACTTGGTGAAGAGAAAAGGATCATAAGGGTCATAACAAGTAGAAATATAACATTTACGAAATAGTGATGTTGAGGGAAGAAATAGGACAATTGGGAAAAGAGAATGCAGTTGTTTAATGGAATTACAAATAATCAACCTAGTCTTGTAGCTCTCTAGATAAGGTTCATAAAGTAAATAGCTAAGTTTTGTAGAACAATATTAAAAGAGACCTATGTACATGTTATAGGGACCTGCTCAAGTAACCTACAGCTTAATATTTAATAGGTGACAAATTAATTACTTTCACATGAAGAAAGCAGAAAGAATCTAATAATGCAGGGTTAAAATTACCAGACCAATCTAATAAAAAAAATCTATCAAAATAAATATCCTGAAAGCAGTTGACAATATCAAAAGAGCAAAGTAAATATTTATCAGAGTTGATATCCAACTTAAAATCAGAGGTGAGAAAGCAAAGCATAACCTCATCAGATCCGTCTATAGAAAGTTCCTATCAACGACTTTCAACTAAGAACAAAAACAACCTAAGGTTTTATTCTGCAGCCCAACCAACTATCGAGAACCCTGATAGTGGTCTCAAACACAGAAACAGTTTTATTCTGCAGCCCAACCAAAATTGAAATAAATGATGAAAATAAAAACATTATATGAAAACTTTATCGTTAAGGGCAATGACATCTGTTAGCATTTGCCTAAAAAAATAAAGATGGCATTTGATTGGATAGGGTGAATACTCACTATATCAAACAGAAGATTTTTACCAAGCCATTCAACAGAGGAGGCAAAGCGTTGACAATCACCAAGTAATGCCAAAGTGTCTAAGGAATGAATCTGATATGATAAAGCCTCAATCGATGCCTGGTCACAATCCAACACATCTTGCCAGCCAAACCAAAAATGGACCAATTAAAAAAAATAACACACATTAGGGTTCGAGTGTTTGACCCACACAGATTACAACGAAAATGAAGGAAGAGAAGTATCACTTACCAAATGAAGGTCTCAACGTCAACCTAACCAACAACACAACGAAGACTCACATAGAACCACATAGGTCAAACAAAACTTTTTAGTGACTGAGATTGTTTCGTCAACGAGATTCTTTAGTGTTGGAGACAAGATAGGGAAAAACCTTCGAACAAGGACGAGGGTTCGAGAGAAGAGAGGTCGAGTGACGGTTCAAGAGAACAGCGCTAGAGCTAGGGCTCGAGAGAACAGTGCTAGAGCTAGGGTTCGATAGAAGAAAGGTGGAGTTAGGGCTCGACAGAGAAGAGGTGCAGTGAAGGTTCGGGAGATGAGGGCTGTGAGAGACGAGAGGTCGAGTGAGGGTTTCTATAAAAGGGGGCTTAACCTAAATTCAATTTCTTTTAAAAATGATTTTTTAAATCCGTATGTAATAATAAAAATTGTTCCAGGTTACATACGGATTCTAGAAAGTATATACAGATACTTTCCTTAGGTAACTTTCCCGCCATCACGCGCGTACATTATGTGCAGATTTTACACACGAATTATTACATACGGATAATCCATATGTAATTTCGTATGTAATTATTACATTACATACAGATCATGATCTATTTGTAATAATTCGTATGTAATTGCAATATTTCTTGTAGTGGACGATTTGCAAGAAAAGATTTACATGGAGCAATCTCCCAGATTTGTTTCTTGGGAAGTCTTTTGGATTGATATTTCGTCTTTTATGTCATCTTCGTAAATCATTAACAATTTGGTGTGACTCGAGTGTAGAAACATAAATCAAAGAGAATGTGCAAAGATCTAGAAAACGTAAAGGTGGAGACATAGACTGAGAGTGAAAACCCAAGGGACGTCATTAGTGAGATGCATTCACCTTTACGTTTTCAAGATCTTTATTGTTTTAGATGGGGGTTGAATAACTTCACAAAACACACCTGCATTTATTCCTTAGTTGCACAGGTAACTATTCGTCTTTAGTCCAAATTTTCCTTTGTCAACGCTCCGAACCAATTTTGGGGTAGCTACCAAAGGTACTCCGATGCTTAAGTAAATAATTAATCCAGTCGGGGTCAGACTAAATTCTTAAATTCACAATAAATGCGATCACCTACCTCTTATCTTTTACCTCTATTTATAGTTTTTGATATAAGTCTAAGATTAATGAAACTCTAATCATGACTCAATTTCGGTCTATTATACACTAATTAATACTTGGCCTTAACCTTGATTTGTAATGTCTTTTAAAGAGTGTTTTGATGCTGAAACTGTTCGGCCATTAACCTTATCGAACCGGATGGTCTTCGTACTATTTCGTCCAAATTCGGGGATTCCAAAATATGTAACCATTCGTCCCTCTTTAGTGGTACCCAGCCATACAGTATATTTATTTTTTATTTTTTGTTTCTTGACAAAATACAAGTTGACGTTGTTTCCGTGAGTATAAATACCTAAAAAACGAGTTATTATCCTTATCCAAAATTTTGAGGTTAATATTTTCTTGTTCAAACTGTCAGACTTGGATTCACCGGTAGCTCATCTAATGGTCGGAATTTATCCAAATCAAGAATCTACAAGCTACGACAATCAATTCTCAAAGATATTTTTATCCAAGACCAAAAATAAAAGCCTTTACGTGAAGCTTTAAATCATAACAAGATCTTCCTACAAAAGCTACTCTAAAGGGAAAACTGACATATTAGTTCCCAGTACCTGCATGTGATTTTGGCTTCTTCACAATCAGAATTTGGCACTTCACGTTCTGGGAGCAGTAATTGCTCAAACTTTCAAAGAAAGCTCTCTTTATAACTCCATAGCCGTGGCTACCCATACCAAGTCAGCATTCAACTTCCGAGACATCTCACAGATTACATCCCGTGGATTTCCACTCTCAGTCTGTGTCTCCACCTTTACGTTTTCAAGATTTTTACACATTAAAAAACTTAGAAAACAGTTTTTAAATTTTGGGGCTAAATTCTTTTTGAAAAAGTTGAAGGACTTAAAACTTATTTTTTAAATTTGAGAAACTTAAAAGTGTAAATTTTACAAAAAAAAAATACGAAAAACCACATCTAAATTTGGCGGGACTAAAATAAATTTATTCAAATTTTAGGAACTAAGAGTATTTTAATAAAGAAACTAAAATATATTTTCACGTTATTATTTTAATAATACAAGTTATTGTGGAAGCAGATATCATTACCATGCATTTTTGTAAATGACGATACAAAAGAAATATTTTTTAAAATAACTGAAACAATTAATTTTAAATATTTACAAAATGTATATATATAAGAAATTAAAGAAATATTTAACTCCTAAACTGTTTTATGAAAATTAGTTTTCTTAATAAAACCATGGAATCATCATAGCATATTCGTAATAAAGATAGGCAAATAAAATCGTCATCCATGATCGTAGCATACTGCTAAATTTTCACAAAGTACCAAAATAAGTTACGGGAAAAAGGCAGAATGCATAGGGAGGGAGTATCGGGTTGTTGAGACTAACAAAAGAGGTCTCGAAGTCTGTGGGAAATAACTGTAAAGAAAATGTACGTAAAAATATTAATTAAATCCTTAAAAATTATAATAGTGATATAAAAATATGAAAGTTTGAATACTATTTTTGTCTCTAATTTTTGTCCCTATCAAGAAACCACGGGAGCAAAAATAGCAGACCTCATGCAAACAATATCATTATGTACACTCTTCCGTTAGAGTTAATAATTTAAACCACGTTGAATAAATTAGACAAAAATAGATATTAAAATAGTATTTAAGTCATATATCTAGAATACGTGTGATTGGCCTTGGGTGCAGGAAATGTTACAATTGGCTAGGAGTTCACCCACTTCTTCCTAGCAACATTACTACTTTGGCAGCATTTTGATTCTTTAAAGTGCTTTGCTATTTTAATATAGAACATAATGTTTTTAAACCATAGAAAATTCCAAAAGATTCCGTGAACAAGTCTGTTGACATTGATATTTCTGCGACACTCTGTTTCCTTTGAAATTCTACTGTTTTTCTGAGACAGTGTTGTTGAATTGCAGTAAACCCGCCCTTGTATTATGGAGAAGATCCAGCACAGTGAAGTGGAAGTGAAGGGACTGAAGCTGCACGTGGCAGAGATTGGAACTGGTACGCTAATTCCTTCAAAACCCTGTTCGAATACTGTCTAATACTCATTTTGCATCTTCTTCAATTTAATCATATTTGTGTCTGTGAAGGGTCCAAGGCAGTGCTATTCTTACATGGATTCCCAGAGATCTGGTACACATGGAGGCACCAGATGATTGCTTTGGCAAACGCTGGTTATAGAGCTATTGCCTTTGACTTCAGAGGCTATGGACTCTCTCAGCAACCAGCTGAGCCAGAAAAGGAAACTATGTATGACCTAGTTGATGAAATAGTGGGTCTTTTGGATGCCTTAGACATAACCAAGGTACACACATGTTTTAAGAATTTGCCAGTTTTGTGTGTGTGTGAAATAAACCATTGTGTAATGTATATATTTCTATCTCTGATCTTCGGTTAAGATCTTCAAACTAACCTCCTTCTCACCATATTTGGAGTGAAACGGTACCTCTTTCCTTGAGTTCATGTCCCTGAGATTGAAGAATAGATGAACTAATTGCATGCTCTGTTACAATTGTTTATATCATCAGGCTTTCCTTGTTGGCAAGGATTTTGGGGCAATCCCGGCATATCTTACAGCAGCTTTGCACCCAGAAAGAGTGGGTGCTATCATAACTTTAGGCGTTCCTTTTTTGCTTCCTGGTCCCTCTGCTGTCAAAAACCACCTTCTCCCAAAAGGCTTCTACGTTACTAGGTGGCAGGTACAAATTCAATATGGCATCATAGTTTTATATTCCTTCCAATTTTAAATATTAGGTAGTAGTCACCGACTAATTTCGATTTACAGGAGCCTGGGAGAGCAGAAGCAGATTTTGGCCGGTTTCCTGTGAAATCGGTGATAAGGAACATCTACACTCTCTTCTCTAAAAGTGAGGTTCCAGTAGCAGCTGATGATCAAGAAATCATGGACTTGTTCAACCCATCTACTCCTCTACCACCATGGTTCTCTGAGGAAGACCTTGCAACCTATGCATCTTTATATGAAAAATCTGGATTCAGATATGCATTGCAGGTTCCTTACAGGTAAACAGAACAGATTCCCATTTTCCTTCCTTCTTTCGAAACTGCAGAGGTGTAATTCATTGTAAAGTGAAACTGTAATGCTACTCCAGATAACCTTAGAAACATAAAATGTTATTTATAAACATCAGATTTCAATAACATTGCATTTGGACAATTTTATGCAGGAGTCTCAATGTGGAAACTGGCTCAGGTGAACTAAAGGTTACAAATCCAGCACTTCTCATCATGGGTGAGAAAGATTATGTTTTCAAGTTTCCAGGCATGGAGGACTATATCCGAGGTGGGGCAGTAAAAAATGTTGTGCCGGACTTGGAAATCACATATATTCCGGAAGGAAGTCATTTTGTGCATGAACAAATTCCAGACAAGGTGAACCAGCTCATCATTGAGTTCATTGACAAACAAAGCATCTGAATCTGTTCTGGGGAAAAAAGCATGTTTCCATTAAGATTTGTTTAATTTCTAATCTGCTTAATCCAACGTACGGTGTAATATCCGGCTCTGATACCTCCAGTTCATGAAGAAGGGGGTATACGTTGTAATAAAGTCTGGAACTAAATATCAAATAAAATCTGCAATTTGTGATGGTTGATGTTACCAGTTTTAGGCCCAGCCTGAACTTGACCCTTGAGTAAGCTTGCAAAATCTTACCAGTACCACCAAAGACCGAATATGACAACAACACGTATCTGATAGTCTGATGGTATCATATAACACTAACTAGAAATAGTCAAATTCTGCTATGTAATAATCAACGAAATTAGACATCTAAATGCCACACTTTATTATATTCCTTCTAACACACTATACATATTATTAACTAAAATTTATCAGAGATTGTAAAATCATGAACGGAGACTCGTTGATATACAATTTTTGTTTGCTAAATTTTAATTAACAAGTCGGTCAAAGAAATGTTATTTTTTGAAAGGAACATCCATTTCTTAACTACCAGGAAAAACATGTTATTTCCCCTCATTATAGCCTAATGGCTCTTATCATTCTACGAAAGTTTATCCAAAAGAAGAGACAAATGCCGATCAACAATGGGAGTAGCTTCGGACCATTAAAACTATAGCAGAACCAAAGGGAAATAGAGAATCATATTAAAAAATCAGTTTCGAACTACATAACAAAACCAAAAGAAAAGTAGCCAATAGTTCAATGTTCAAACTAACACAAGAATTCCACATCATGCTTTGATCACAGAAAGACCACAAATGAGAACGATTGCATAGATAGCGCAATCCATGAACACAGCATCCGCCACATTCTTCGCCACCAAGCACAACTCCAGCATCCTGGCAAGTTGCGAATATTCATCTTCACCATCACCAGAAGAACCACTTCTCCACGTTCTTCCAGAATCCCTCTGTACCCCGAAAAAGAGTCTCGCAATCACAACCGTTGCATTGGTCACAAGAACAACGTAGAGTGGCCTAAAGCTGATCACAGTACTGAAAAAATTTGTGCCCAGAAAAGATAAAAGCACCATAAGAGCCACGAGAACGGAACAACAGAGTCGGGTAACCCTCGAGGAATTGATTGCACGAGTTATATCACTCGGAGTGACGAAACGTTTGGGTTCTTCGGTGTATGGTGGCGACGGCGACGGCGATTGCGGCGGTTGTTGTAATTGGACTTGTTCAGGTTGGATTTCAGAAGTTGGAACAGTCACAATGTCTCTTTCGGGCTGGTTTTTGGGGGGTGTTTGGATTGCGGTGTTGGGAGCGTGGTCGTCGCCGTAGGGTTGAAGATTGTGCGAAATGGAATCTGAGTGGTGAAGTGAAAGTAAAGAAGAAAAATTAGAATCGGAGCTTCAGAAAAGGGAACTGGAATTGAAGGAGAAAACGAAGGAACGTACCAGAAGCGGAAAGGGTGGTGTTTGGATGGGGGGATTGGGTAGATGAAGCGGCGGAATCGGGAAGCGTGGGAGGGAGTGTTTGGATCCGACCCGTGATGAAGGCGAGACGGTCGGATCCTTGGTCCAGGATTCTTCGTCGCCGGCGAGCGTCTCTGCTCTTCGCTACTTCTGCCATTCTTTGCTTCTCAAAATTCTATTCTTTTCCTCTCACGTTTCTCTTATTTGACTACTAGTCTAAGCAATTCTTTGCACCTCCTCATGTTGAATATCAATTTTTGGTGTTCATAACTATTTTTAAATATTTAAATGCAATTAATATAGTTGGCTTCATACATTCAAATATATGCTTCTGAAAAGTTATTTTAATAATTGAAAATGTTGATGTAAAAGAAAACAATGCTATTTTGACAATCAAATTTTTCTTTTACTTTTATTTGAATTATTTTTTACTACTTTTTATTTTTAATTTTTTATAAAAACAAAAAACTATTTTTTAATAATTATTTTATCCTTGTATCAGTGTTAAATGACATTTTATAAAAAAATTATTGAAAAATTAAGACATAGATAAGCCGATTTTAATTGGTAAATAAACATAATTAATTTCTTAATTATTTCAAAACCCTCCATTCGTTTGTTGTTTTTTGTATTATTCTATTCTTATATGGTTAAAAGAGAGATATTATATGAATTTTCTTTAATATCAAGTAAACTTATCACAACTTTTTTAAGCATTCTAAGAATGTAATATTCTTAACACAAAGTTGCGAAAATTCATCGTCATAACACCAACTCTCCACAATCAGCACCCATTTAATGTATAATTATTTCTACTTTACCATTTTTTAAAAAAAAACTTATGATTTAAACAAAAAATAAATAAATGTTGTTTTGGGATTGTTGACTGAATGAATTATATTATAGATTGATAGGTTGAGTCACTTCTCGAGTTAGTTTTCACGATATTCAAAATGTTTGGTTCACATGTTATCTACAGTATTCGATTTCCATGTTGTCCATAGTGTTTAGATGGTACCTACCAAAAGGTACTTTGATACTAAAGTCAATAGATGATCATTTAATTAGTAATTGTCATATTATGTACATGTTATGTTAAAGTCATACTTGAGACCTTTATATATAGTAGTTGTGATGAACATTTATCTTTTATTGGTCTAATGACGATCCAATCATACCTTAATTTACATTAAGAGGTTAATTTGTCATTACTATTGTTAATTTGATCATGCTTTAATCGGCCAGTCATGTTTGATTTTGATCGTGCTAAGACCAATCGACCATTTTGTTCTACCATGTTGTAATCTTGTTTAGTCATGCTATTTTGGCCATGTTGTGACCGGTCTTGGAGATTAGCCTAAGAGAGCTTAGGTGGAGGAGGTTGACCTAGAGGAGCACGATTTTGGAGGAGTTGAACTAAAGGATTCAAGCCTACAAGAGCTGGGTTGAAGAAGCTCGACCTTGAGAACTCAGCTTGGAAAGCTTGGCTGAAGGAGCATGACAATGTGAAAGTTCAGCTAAAGGAACTCGACCTTGAGAGTTTGTCCTAAAGCTCGATTTGGAAAACTCGATTGAATGAGCTTGACCTTGCAAGAGCTCGGTTGAAAGAGCTTAACCTTAAAAACTTGATTTAGAAAACTCAACTAAAGGAATTCGATCTTACAAAAATTTAACTAAAAAAACATAGTCTAAAAAAACTTTGAAAAAACTTTGAAAAAACTTTGAAAACTTGATGAATGTCATCTTATATGTCACAAGATACAAATAGAATTTTTAAATTATCAAAATTTGACTAATTATGCAGAAATAACCCAAAAGTAAGTAGATTTCATTTCACTTAAAACTTCAACCGGATTTTGCTTATGTATATACATGAAACAAAAATTTTATAAGTGAACCTTTCAGTTTTCCTTCACCATTCCTAGTAAAGAAGTAAAAGAAGGCATTTTCACTTTTTATTAATTCATTACAAACTAATTTTATATTTTAAAATAAAAATATTGTTTTAACGATGTTGAATAGAAAGTGAGTGTTTATGTATTTTGATGCACTCATAAAAAGGTTAAAAAGTCATAAAAGGGTTAAAAAGGAAATTGAACTAAGAATGCCATGTTAGTGTTATAATTTTTAATAAAAGTTTTAAAAAATTTATAATCATTTTTAGAATTGTATTTTCATTTATTCGTAACTTTTTCTTTTAAAAAATCACAATTTTGATAATTTAAAAATAGCAAATTCTATCTATGCGGTGCTTTTGCCTCATGTTACAGTTGGCTCCACTACAATAAAGTGTTTAGCTTTGAGGATTTGTCATCATCCCAAGTATTGCTAAATTAAAGGCATGCAAGTTTCTAAGATACAAGCCACTATTTTGCTTTCCTATACCATTTTTTTTCCTTTCTAATATAAGTTCTCGCATCACATCAATTTCATACCATTTTTTCCCTTCCAAAACTAGTTATGCATCCTTTGAATGATATTTTAGCCTGTTTGGCTCTTTTTTCATAATTCCTTTTCTCTTTTCATAAAATTGTAGAATTTTAATTTTCAGTTATTCCGTTTACACTAACAATAAAACAGGAATAAATTAGGAATCATTGTCATAGAGATATGTTAACTTAAATTTTGCAAATATTCATCAATAACAAAATACCTCACAATTATAATAACATCTCAATATAACATAAGTTAAATACAAAGACAATCATCAACACACAAGCTAAAAGAAATATATGTATTTTTAAACTTCTAAATTAGTCCATAGCGTACCACAATGTTAATGTCAGAACTCAAAGCAAAAACTCCAATACGAGAACATAATCCACAAAATGAATTGAGTTAAAAAATATAGATACAACCAAAACACACATTCAATCAAACATCAAAATAGAAACGACTAATATTTATATTCTATTGATACAATCATTCTTAATCAAAAAGCAAAATGACCTTATTGTGGAAGAAGCTTCATAATTATTTGAATTTTGTAATTTTATAAATGGTCATGGTCAGAGAACCAAGACCATACTCATAGATTTTGGAATCCAACTTGTGCAACTGACCAGCACAGCCAGACTGGCTAGCCTACCTCGCCCGTCCAGCTAGCCAGTCTGTCCAAATAAAAAACTAAAAATTAAGACTACGAAAACTAAAAAACAAAGCTAATAAGGACAATATAATAGCAGCCTAAAACAACTTCTTTCATAATTATGAGACGAAAAATATGTGGTTGAAGAAGACCTAACCTTTAAATTGATTGTGACATGAACATATGAAGATGTTATAACGGAGAGGGAGTTTGTTAAGCATGAAAGACACACATCAACAAGAATAAAAAACATAGTAGGACACAAGAAATCATGTGACAAGAGGGAGAATGTTAAATTATGTGAATGGATACGTGGAGAACAATTTTTATATAAAATATTCTTTTCTATGTTGAAATCCTCTCTCAGTATCCCTTTTTTCATATAAACTTTTTTTCTGGAATGTCTCTTCATATGATATCATGTGACAAGAAGGAGAATGCTAAATTACGTGAATGGATACATGAAGAACCGTTTTTGAGTGGTATAAATCTTCTTCTCTTTGTTGAAATTCTCTCTTAGTATCAATTTATTCTTAGAAACCTTCTTTCTGGAATTTCTCTTATCATATGATGTCACCCCGAAAAAATTAGAAATATTTATAAATAATATTTGTATGAATTTACCATAGTTTAAATGTGTTAGGTGAGTGCATGTAATATTATATTAGTGATTGTTAATTTTATAATGTGGAAGAGCTACCAAAGGAGTTGAAAAATGGTGTAAAATATAATTTCACATTTATATGTGTGGGTATAATGAATGAGTGAACAATTATATTTGATGATGTTGTAGTGTTTAGATATTATTGTATAGAAATAAACATTCATAAAGTTTGATATTAAATATAACTATATAGATACTTAATGTTATATAAAAAAAAGGACATATGATTATGATCATTATAATGACAATCTCGCTATAATTGTTTCAAAATATATATATATATATATATATATTTATGACAAACATTATTATTATTATATATGTATATATTTATCTTGTGTATAAAAGGTTAAATTTAAGTATTGAAGAATTGGTTGTGACAAGAGAGTGATGATGTACGTTTGGCAAGTGTACCAATCGTAATTGTAGTAACAAAATATTGTCCTCTGGGATTGAATGAGTTGAGTACCAGTTTACTAACTTACTTAATTTTGAGTGATGAAATTTATCCAGTGAAATGATGAACATAAACAAGTGATGGAAATTCAAATGATATAAACAATGTTAGAGAATTGATTTCATACCTTTTCATATAATTTCCTCCCATTTTCAATCGATGTGTAAATTATAATTATCCCCTTGAGTTTATTTAGAGCTTGTTTACCCCTAATCCCTTAGTAGGCAAACGTATCCCTTGAATTTGAATCCCCAATCCCTTAGGCCAATTACAAATTCAACAAGATCATGAAAAACAATCATATCTCAATTCAAACTAACTAGTCCTGCCCAATTTCCCAATCGTGACAACATCTAATCTGTTCTATTTATAAACGCAAGCAATTCCCAATCTCCCAACTGTGAAACTGCTCATAGAATAGACATTAAAACATAAATAGAACACTGGGATAATTAAAATGAACTTAACATCAATTGAAAAAGGTTCAGAAAATATAATCCAAAGCACTACATCAATCCACTAACAAAAGGAAATTTAGTTCTGCATAATGGAAAAGAAAAATCAAAAAGCAAAAAGTTCCGCAAAAAGTTGCAGCCAAAAGCTCCAAGAAGAAGATGAAGAAGAAGAGCCCTTTGTTGTACGTGAATCCCCTTTTTGTATCCCCCTTCCACGTGTTGTTCATTCCTCTCCCATCATTTCCACAAATTCCTCCTTTTTAGGAGAGTGGTTTTCCTTTTCCCTAACTTCCTCCAATTTTCCTTTAATTTAATCTCTTTAAATCAGTCATAAAAGAGATCAATAACTGCTCAATAACTGCTCTTGGAAACTTTCACAGCCCATGGAAAACTCCCCACTCTGCCTGTGTTCTTCTCTGCTTTAATTCTGTTTTCTTACGTGAATCCACAGATTACTCCACAGGTTGTGGGAACTTTCACAGCACAGTTGTTGAACTTTCTGTTTTGCAACTCCATTTAGAAGCAACATCCACAGGTTGTGAGACTGTTCACAGCTTGGTTGTTGAACTCTCTGGTTTCATCTTGGTATCTTGTACATCAATTCTTCCCAAATTGTGATTTTGGCACTTAGAATCATCAATCTACAATAAAAACACAAAATGCCAATGTATGATCCGAAACAAAGATAATCCATGACTAAATCCTTCAATGAATGCAATTATGCATGCAAATGACCTAAACTAAGACATGAATGCAATTACATTTACTCACACATCAAAATACCCCATGCTTAGACGTTTGCTTGTCCTCAAGCAAAGAGAATTCAACTAACACATAATGATTATGCACACAGAATGATATAAAACCTAAATGGAAACATACCATCTCATTTCAAGTTCAGTTCAAACAATGATATTCCTCAAGCCCATACTTCACAAAATTTCAAGCATAATGACTAACTTATTGGGACCCTAAGTGCAATTACTGAATTGAGGTATGACACCAGACATTAAGGCAGATAATATTTGACATTTTAGTGTCTTGAAAAAGATTTACTATTAGGTTCCTCACTTAGAAAACACTTACCTGCCAACTAAGCATGGATCTTCCACTCATTTTGTCTTTTACTTGCCACACTCAGTCTCAAAGGAGTGTCTCTTCCCCAGTAACATATAGTCTCAAAGGGGTGTCAAATTATTCACTCAATATTTTTGTTTTGGTTTTGTTTTTTTTTTTTTTTTAGTTTGTATTTAAAATTGGACAGACAATTCTCCAGTAACCAAGTGCAGTGAGTGTTACCATAGAAACCTAACAGAAAATATTTTCTATCTTTTCCCCAAGTATTATCTTCCATTAGTATCTTAGTGTCAAATCTCACTGTGTAGTGTGTGAAGTTTCCCAACAAGCAATCAGAAATCTATTCACAATGTGCTTAGAAAATATCATTGTTCAAAACATAGAACGCAAAGCTAAAATGATACATTTCCATATAAACGTTAAATGCACATGCAAATGCAAAATGGAAGATGTCATACATACAAACACCCTAAGCCTACATATTTACAAAGTCCCTAATGTATGGAAAGTAAAAAAAAATACAGGGGGTTAGAACTCACAAGATTAGTGATGACTAGAGTTGAGCTTGGTGAGAACTTCTTGTAAGAGTTGTTCCACCTTCTGCTAATGAAGAATTTGATGGTCCCTAAATTGGATGAACTCCTGATAATGTAGGAGTTGTTGTGCTTTGAGTTCAGTAAGGGACTGCTGGATATGAGCAAGAGTGTCAGCCGTAGAAGGCCGAGGAACTAGAGGTATGTGAGATGACGGTTCTGGATCATGAGGAGGGGAATTTTGGCATTGAGAAGCAGAGAAGGTCCATCTATCTTTACCCCGCACTAATGTGAACTCTGGATTTGGAAGACGTTGAGGTTGCAAGCCTGTGATAGCACTCATGACTAAGCAATAGTGATCTTCCCTTTTCACCAGCATTTGATCTATGAATGGAAGTGGAAAGTGGTCTTTTCTTGTGGCTTGATTCAGTCTTCGGTAATCTATGCACATTCGCCACCCTGTTAGTTTTCTTGTAGGAATGAGCTCATTGTTTTCATTTGTCACCATTGTCATACCTCCTTTCTTGGGTACAACATGAACTGGACTCACCCACTCACTATCAGAGATTGGGTAGATAATTCCCGCATCTAGCAATTTAATGACTTCTTTCCTTACCACTTCCTTCATAGTTGGGTTGAGCCTTCTTTGTGGTTGACGCACAGGTTTGAAATCCTCTTCCAAATAAATTTTATGCCTGCACACAGTAGGACTAATACCTTGCAAATCATCAATTTTCCACCCAATGGCAGATTTATACTCCCTCAGTACCCTTAAGAGTTTATCTTCTTCAGTAGAGGAAAGCTCATTGCTCACAATTACTGGATTCAGCTTTTGCTCATCAAGGAACTTGTATTTCAGCTGAGAAGGAAGTTGTTTTAATTCTACCTTGGGCATTTCTACTTCTCCACTTTCACCCTTGTGTAGATCTTCTATTCCTCTTGTGAAATTGAATATTGGCTTCAGCACTTCTAATTGTTGAGCGCAGTTCAATACCTCTTCCTCATTACTTCCTCTTTTCAACTCCTTTGCTTCCATTCCTGACAGTAGAGTTCTCTCTAATGGATTCTGCTTTACATGGACTTTTATCTCCTCCAACACAAGAGACTCAATTATTTCAGCTTTGAAACAGTCCTCTCTGTCAAGTTTGTGCTTCACTGCTTCAGTCATAGAAAATGTGACTTTCTCATCTGCCACTCTTAAAATCAATTGTCCTTGTTCAACATCTATCAATGCTCTCCCTGTTGCTAAAAATGGTCTTCCCAAAATGATTGGGACTTTAGCATCTTCTTCCATGTCAAGAACCACAAAATCAGCTGGGAAAATAAATTTGTCCACCTTTACTAGAACATCTTCCACAATTCCATAAGGATAAGTCATTGATCGGTCTGTCAATTGTAGAGTGATCATAGTGGGCTTTACTTCACCAATACCCAACCTTTTAAAAATGGACAAAGGCATCAAATTGATTCTTGCTCCAAGGTCACATAATGCTTTACCCACAGTGATGTTTCCAATCTCACATGGAATGACAAAGCTTCCTGGGTCTTTCAACTTTGGAGGTAATTTTTGCTGAATTATTGCACTGCACTCCTCTGTGAGCATAATTGTTTCATCATCTTGAAGCTTCCTCTTCTTTGACAGCAAGTCTTTCATAAATTTAGCATAACTTGGCATTTGTTCTAATGCTTCAGCAAATGGAATATTAATGTGGAGCTTCTTAAAAACATCAAGAAATCTTGCAAATTGCTTCGTCTGTTCTTGCTTCTTCAACCTTTGAGGGAATGGAATGGTAGGGACATACTCACGCACTTTCTTCTACTATTTCTTCCACTCTTTTCTTTTTCTCTCCCTCCATCTCACTTTTTTTTTCATTCTCTATCACTCTTCCATTCCTCAATTGAATTGTCTTGCATTGCTCTCTTGGGTTTGGTATAGTGTCACTAGGGAATGTGCCAGGAGATCTTTCAGAGAGTTGTCTTGAAAGCTGACCAATTTGGTTCTCTAAATTTCTTATTGAAGCTTCCTGGTTCTTGAAGTTTGTTCTTGTCTCACTCATGAAATTTGAAGTCTGCTCCACAAAGGTAGAATTTTGCATAGTTAACTTCTCTAGTGCATTTTCCAACGTAAACATCTTGTTTCCTTGATTGTTGGGCTGAGCTTGATATTGATATTGAGGCCTTGGTGGGTTAGATTGGATTGGATTACTCCAAGGTCTAGGTTGTTGGGGCCTCCAATTTGCATTAAAGTTGGTAGAGAACTGGTTTTGTTGTTGTTCTACTGCATTCACGTGTACCTCTTGGTGAGTTGCCTGACATTCACCATTTTAATGCATTCCTCCGAAAAAATCACACCCTAGAGATCTAGTATTCACATTATTCGCTTGCATAATTCTCATCTTCTGAGTCAAATCTGTAATCTGCTGTGTTAACAACTTGTTTTGAGCTAAGATAACATCCAATGTATTAACCTCCAACACACCAGCTTTTCTATTTTGACGGTCAAACTGCATATTCACTGTGTTGTTTGCCATTAATTCAAGAGTCTCCAAAGCTTCCTCTGGTGTTTTCAAAATGAATGATCCTCCACTTGCTGCATCCAACATTGCCTTAAAAGTGGGTGAAAGACCATTATAGAAAGTCTGCACTTGCAACCATTCAGGTAAAGCATGATGTGGACATTTCCTCATTAGCTCCTTATATCTTTCCCACGCCTCATATAAGGATTCATTGTCTTGCTGCACGAAGGAGGTGATCTCATTCCTCATTTTCGCTGATTTGGAAGGAGGGAAGTATTTGATTACAAATTTTGTAGCCATATCCTCCCATGTAGAAATACTTCCTTGAGGTTGTGATTGTAGCCAGTTTTTAGCTTTATCCCGTAGAGAAAAGGGAAAAAGCCTCAAACGAATTGCATCATCTGAAACTCCATTAATTTTCAAGGTATCACATATTGCCAGAAAATTCTCCAAGTGAGAATTAGGATCTTCTGAATTTGCACCTCCAAATTGATTATGTTGAATGACTTGCAACAATGCAGGCTTGATTTCGAAATTGTTAGCTTGAATAGGAGGTCTCACAATGCTCCCTTGATAACTATTAGGATTTGGCATTGAATAGTCACGAAGAGTCTTTCTAACAGGTTCTTCTGCCATTGTTGATGTCTCCTCTTCTTGCTCAATTCGTCTCTGTTCCTTTCTTCTTTCTCGCTTTCTTCTTCTTGCACTACTTCTGTTGCTTCGTGTTGTGCGTTCAATTTCTGAATCAAAAAGTAGATCTTCCGGAGCAACAGTACCTCGCATAAACAACTTAAAGACACAAAAACACTGCACAAAAATTATACGTTACTAAAAACAATTAACATCTCAAATCTTAAGCTAATTAGATCACTAATATCAACTAAAATCAATCCCCGGCAGCGGCGCCAAGTGACATTTGAATGTCGCACCTTTTTTGTATGAGAGAATGATGTTTTGCCTAGTCTCTGCCTCCTTGCTAAATATAATACCAGGTGCATGATGCGTTAACGTTTTTACTTATAAGTTTTTGTGAAGGAGGAAAATATGTTTTTTAGTCGCAAGGACGAAATGACTCGAGCAGGTATGTTCGGTATAACAGGAGTGTAAGGTTAAGTACATGAGATAGACCAAGGTTCTTCATGATAATATTGGGGATTGGTGATAATAATATGTTTGAAGACCGTTGATAAGAATGATATTGATGGTATAATCATGATATGACTAATGAGAATGTTGATGAGGAGCATGGTATAGAAATGATAATGTTAGTAAGATAGTGTTGTAAGTGAATATTTGTTATTAGGTTGTTGCTTATTTGTTATATATATATTATATTGTTAATGATTATGTTAGCAGAATGTTGTTATGTATATATTATATTGTTAATGATTTTGTTATGTATATATTATATTGTTAATGATTTTGTTATGTATATATTATATTGTTAATGATTATGTTAACAAGATGTTGTTAAAGGATGTTATACTATAAATAGATGTAATTGAATTTATTTTATTTTATTGTTTATTTTATTAATTTTGAAATTATGTAATTAGATAATATTTTCAATAAAGTTGATACTTTATTTTAATTTCCCAAGTTTTAAATGTGAAAGTTTTTAATTAATATTATTTTTCACACTATAAGAATTTTGAAATTTGAAACATATTAATTTTAAATACTATTCGTGGATGTTACATAAAAAATGACACTAAATGTTCCCTGAGATCATCAAAACCAACCGTCCGAAAACATGGTGACCTACTTCTCAATATTTTTGTTTTCTTCTTTTCCTTATATCTTCTTATATCGACATTGAAATGTAGAGCAAGAAACTAAATCTATAAAGGTAAAACTATAAATTGTGTACAAATGCAAATGATGAAAAAATTATTATTTGAGGTAGGTGTTAATAAAATATAAAATAGAGTGGATATTTTTGGTAATTCCATTAAGTATTTTTTTATTAGATAGATAGTTGACAACTTAATAAAAAATATTATGAATTAAACTATATAAAAAATTTCCAGTAAACGATAACTGAGTAATTTTCGACCTGTCTTAGCTTCACATACTGATTGTAAATTTTGAAACCTATGGTTGCCACATCATAGTTGTTTCATAAGAACCTAAGCTCATTTACTTCACAAGATAATGCGACTCCAAACTTATACCACTACACATAACAAAAGGCCTCATTTTGAAACTATGTATATTCTCAGAGCTCATACGCTGGAAATTTAGACTGGGAAGGATCGATCATATCCAAGAAAAGATAAGCCATGCCTCCTTTCCCTTCAAACAATGAATATGGTCTATCACCTCCATGCATTTCACCTCCAGATATCAGCTTATGAGCTCTGTCAAGCAAAAAGCAAGCAAAAGCCTTGGCTCTATATAGATGCTTCACATCCCTTGTAAGTTGGTACAGTGACAGAAACACATATGCATTCCCACTTATGCCATGGCATATCCCAACTTTCTTCAGCAGACCACGATTCCAAACCACCTCTCCTGCTTCCATAGCTGCATCCAAGAATTCTTTATCTCCAAAAACCTGTGGATTCCACAAAACATACAACTATTGCAACTCCCCAAACCATTATAAAGTTGTCATTGGAGAAAACATATGTTAACAAGTGAATTAAAGTTATCTATGTATAATAACCTTAGCTGCTTTGACAAGTGTAAGGGCTATCCCTGGAGCTCCATGACACCAATGCACAAGAACATCGCTCTTCCTATCATCTTCACTAGCGGGATAGTTTCCACTGGAAAATTTATTGCTTATCATGTATTTCAGAGTTCCCTTAACGTCCTCAACTTCATCTGGCTTCAACTCCATATCCATCAGCACATGCATAATCCCAGCCAATCCATGCGCAGCACCCCAATACTTCTCCCCATACCATTCATACATCAATGGGCACCTTCCCTTTCTACCCATCCTCCTTCCACTTTTAATGACTTCATCAACAACCATAGCCTGAAAATTTTTCAAAAACATAACAACCCCATTGTACTTATTCAGTCTTCTCCCCAATTCACCACACAAAAAGAGTAAAAAATGACAGCAGTAGTTGAGACCAAACCCACTGTATAGCTGGAAGGAACTGTCCCCTGACCAAGGTGCTTGTTTAGGAACAAACAGGCCCACAGAAAACCAACTCTCCCATATAACAACTCGTCAGGAAGATCTTTTGGTAGCTTAATCTGCACCCCAAAAGGTTGTTAATTCTTATTACTACATTCATCACATATATTTTGATCTCAAACAGTTAATATATCACCACTACAGCAATAACTTCAAAACAACTAGATTAAATAAGAGTGACAGAACCATTTCCGATGGCAGAGTTCTAGCCTCAAGCCAAACATTATGGACGGTAATTCTGCTGAAGCCTGAGAGAACCATTATGGACGGCCGACAAATTTTAAATTCCAAAAGATGTAGAACTGATTTTGAGTTGAAACAATTGTTAACCACTTTCAGATTCATTTCATTCAAAACTAGTTGAAAAAATTATGGATATTTGAACATTGGATAAAAATATTTACACCAAATCTTAAGTTGCTTTTAGAAGAAAAAACAAAACAAAATCCTAACGTAAACTACTTCCCTTCAAAATCAATTTCATTCGTAATCAAATTTTTCAAATGCTAATTCAAAAACATACTTAAAATTTGATGAAAAATCACCTTTTCGAACTGAGCCAAGTAGTACCTCAAGGACTCATCATCGCCGGCGTGTTTTGCAACAACGGCACCGAGAGAGCACACGCCAGCACGCCCACAAATAAAGGTCACATCCCTGTCACCCATTCATTCAAAGCGCGAACCATTATACTTAAACATGAAAGTAAAATTAAAATTGAAACAGAGAGAACCTGGAACCAAGGGAAGCGGCATCGCAAGCCTTCACAATCTGAGAGCAAAGAGAAAGATCGTTCCCGTTGCGTGTCACTTCGTAAGACTTCAAGAGCAGAAAAGCCGTGCCCAGAACGCCGCAGTAGAGAGTAAAGTCTCCATCTTTTTGCCCAGATACTCCCCACGTTTCTATCACTATCTGACACCAAACCACACACGCGTTAGAGCAGAGAAGCGTGGTCAAAAACAAGAAAGAGAAGGAATTGAGGGTAGGATTCGTTTGGTACCGTTTCTTTGAGGTCTAGAGCAGCGCGCTTGAGACGCTCCGAGAGTGGCGCGTAGGGCATGGCCAGGAGCTTCGTGAGTGAGTCCCCTACTGTGAGCGCTTCTTCTTGCTCCTGCGGAGTAGACGGCGTCGCTTCGGGTACGAATTCGGGCATCGGGTTCTGGAAGAACCGAACCGCCATGGTTTCAGGTCTGAAGAGAAGATTCTAGAAATCCAAATAGAAGAATGAACAGAAGCAAGTGAAGAGAAGAACGGTGCTGATGCTTATTTTTAGAAAGCGTCACCGTTTCGTTGTTCGTGTATTCTGATGTCGAGCTATTACGCTGACACCTCGTATCTACCTATCTCTACGTGGCATCTAATGAATGTTTATTGGATAAAAGATAAATTAAAATCATTCCTTTCTTGTAACGAAGATCTTTTTATTCCTAAGATTGTTTTGTCAAAGATTTGGAGCATTCAGATGCAATATTTCTTCCCATAATCTTGTTTTGATATTTGGAAAATTCCATGAATTAGTAGTTGAAACTGCTGGAGTTTGTTTCTTGTACTGAGAGCAGTGACTTCAAATCAAAATCAAAATTTTTCTATGAACACGAGGATTTGGTTCTTTGAATAAAAGAAAGGCTCAAGCTACTAAAATAAATAACAAGATGGGAAAGAAAATGAGTTCTTCATTTGAATAGTGCACATGACATCACTTTCTAATTACATGCTTGTTCCCTCAATTACTGAACTTTTGATCAACGGAATCTTTAGGAAAGGGATCATAGGTTACCCTTTGCGCAATTTTTTTCCTTTTCATCATTTTCACCACAGGGATGAACGAGTGTTTGATCATGAATCATGAGCAAACATATATATACAATTAAGCTTGTGCTCTTTGACAGGTGATTTCACTAATCATAGTTTACAATTACAGGTTCTTATAATGCTAAAATTTCAAGTCTCCCAAAACCTATCCTATCTAGACTTTTGAATCTACTCATTCTGAAACTGTTTTCCTTCAAATGTCTGTCCGAACATCCACTTTGCAGGTGCTACATTGTAAGATGTGAGTGTTTTTCCACTGCTGATTGTTACCTCAAAGGACAGAGGCTGGTTTTGAAAGTTGGCATTGCAATGCCAGTTCTGTCCCCAGTTCCTAGCCATTGGTATCCACCCTGTTCTAGACCCCTTCACTTTCACAGCAATCACTTCACCATCCACACCAACATTGGAAATCAGCACCTGATAGAAGTGAGAACCCCCACTCATTGTGAATCTCATGCCACCACTTCTTTCACACTTTACTCTGCAACAAACTTAAATATTAACATAAGATCAAATGTGTTTTAAGTTCTCTTTACTTTGAACCAAATATTTTGGTTTTATATGTTACATACTTGGTTATGGTGAGGGGTGAAATTCTAAAAACATCAAAAATACAAAAAGGAAAAACATGTTCTGTAAGGTAAAGACCAATTTTAACTGAAAATAGAGATCCTTAAACAGAATGTAATCGATCTTTATCATTGAAACTTTTTATTTTGGTTACCTTCTATACTGAACTGGCACTATATCAGCTTTGTTCTTGGCAATTTCAGCAAATGCTGTCTTTGACATCTCAAAATGTTCCCTCGGAAAATTGCACCAGCCACCATAATCAACTGAAAGGCCGTAATTTGGAGCACAGAAATCTGTTACAGTAACAACTACAGAAGGGCTTCCCATCACACACCACAAGATGTGGTCAACACATCTGATTTCATAGCAGGCCCCACATATGCTCCCTCTGTTGAACAACATGGTGCTTAAGCCAGCACTGTGTTTTCCATAACTTTCCTTGTGGAGATCTCCATAACCACAAGCTCCTTCTGCAACACATAGTACAGCCACATTGTCAAAAACATGATGCTGCTTTCATCCTGAGACTATGTAAGAAGAACCAAGGAGAGAGAGAAGTATAGTACCGGTGACAAGAGACCCCTCTGAGTCTTTGGCAAAAGTGGCAGTGGCTTTCTTCCATTGTTGGTCCTTGTAAGCAAAAATCTTGCATGAGTGTAGTAAAATCAAGTAGAGAAGTGTAGACTGAAGAGCACCCATCTCAGAAAATTCAGCTTAGAAACTGATTAAAACTTTAAATTGAAATTCTTTTATGTGTATTAAGCTTTTGTCGTATGTGGGGCTAAGAAAGGGCTAAACAAATAGTAAAAGGAGGTTTCTTTTCTAATGCAAATGATGATGATCTGATCTCCTTGCTAAAAGATGGAGATATAGCTCCGGTAAAAGTTCAAAATGGTTTTTCCAAAAAATTAAAATGCCCACTTAAATTTCAAATTAAGAAATCAAAGGTAACGAATTTAATATTTTTGAAATAATAATAGTTTTTAACCCTTCTAATATAATAATGTGAAAATGAGTCGGGTCAATTATGCTTATTAAAGATTTGAAATTTAGTTAAAAAATTAATTTCTATTTAAATATAGATTAAAATGAATTTAACTCATTTAACTCGTAAGTTAAATGGATTTGATTCAAGCTGAAAGTGAGAACTTGTAACACACTAACAACTATTCTTTTATTAATTTTTTTATCATATTTTCATAGGTTCTTTTATCATAATTATTTATTATTTCTGAATATATAAGTTTATAATATAACTTTTTTAAATACTAAAATATTATTTAATAATGTTTAAATAATTTAAATATTTAATTTATTAATTTGTTAAACACTTTAACTTTTTATTACTATATTTATAATAATATTTAATAAAATATGAAATAGGTAAACAATTGAATTATAATGCTATAAGAAATCATATCAATCTACTTTTATAAATGTATAAAAAACAATTAAAAAAATAGAACACCTTTAAGTGAATAAATGCACTTATCTGAATTGAGTTAAATGAATTCACAAAATTTCTACCTCAAAATAAAGTAAAACACCTTCATACATTTTTTTTTTACATTTTTAACTCTTGTTTAAGGTTTTTTCACACGTGATATATGTTAGAATTTATAATCTGTGAAACATAGTTTGAATAAATTTGACAGTTGAACCCAACTGAAAGCAATTAAAAGCTTGAAACTTTCCAACCGAAAATCAAACATAGAGCTAAGCATTGACAAATTTGAGCAAAGATTATTAATTTCCAAATGATGGGGACATGAAACAAGCCGAGAAATATGGTAATTTGTTGCTCATTCCGAGGAGCTTTTTTTCTTTTGTTTACTTTTGATGCTTTTTCTCTTGTCTATTCTTTTTAGGCAGGAAATGCAGTGGAGAGTCCAAAAGGGTGGTTTGGAGCCTGCAACATGGATGTGGTTCATTCATACAGAAGAGTTTTAGGGTTTGTGTTCGGTGGCAGACACACAAAAAAACACAAAAGCTCTTCATTCACTGCTAAGGGTGCTTTATTAATCATTTTGTTTCTGAGACATGCAGTGTTTTAAGGATTTGGTTAGTTCATTCATGCTTTGTTCTCTTTTTGTTTGTAACATCTTTTCATGATATGAAAGTATATAATATAATTTAACATGATGAATTGATAGCATAATTGTTGACTAATTATGAGAAGATAAATTTGTATAAAACTTAAATCTCATTAACTTTTTTACTTCTGGAAAAGAAATAAGATATTTGAGTAAATTATTCTTACACTTTCTGAGTTTTTTTACTTTTATAGATTATACACAATTTTTGTAGCATTCATTTTGATATATTTTACAGAATAAGACCCTCTAACTAGGATAACGATAAAAGATGGAGCAGGGTATCAAAAGAAAATTGAGTAAACTTTAAAAGAAATTGATATGATTTACTATTAAATATTTTAATACATTATACTTTGTAACATTGATCATTGATTTTCTTATTAATAATTAATGTTATTTATTTTATTCACTAATACAAATTTCTCTCACTTCAGCATGGTGTGATTTTATATTCATTCATTATAGTGCCTTTGAATATATGCTTGTATCGATTCTAATAAGAAAATTGGTGTGGATGATTGTACTAAATTTTTTAGTAAAAAAATAATATTTTAAAGGTAAATTTATCGAAAATTCCCACATAATTTTGTTAGCTCATTATAAAAATGATAAGTTTATCTCTATTTTGTTTGAGATGAAAGAAACTGAAACCAGTTAGGAAAAAAATGGTATTTAAATTGAGGCGAACATTAAAAAATATATAATAGTTAGGCTTTTCAATTTGTTTAGTTTCGACCAAATAATTCAAGAAAATGTATCATTGCAACCATGTTCGATTGATTATATGGTTTAAAAAACCATCAGAAGGCCCTTTTATAGAGCATTTTGTTGAAAATTTGTTTTATTTTTATCAATTTAAATAAAAAAAACATTTTAAATGAATTGGCCTTTTCAAAAGAACGAATTAGCTTTTATAGAATCGATTTTAGAAAACTAATTTATATTTCATACAGCGAAAATCTATTTATGTCTAAGAATTTGAATTTTAGACAAAACCACTCATTATTTGAAGACTCCATGGCACAAAAACTAACTCTACACCCCTCTTTACCCAATAAAGAAAATTTAATTTATTTCATGATTTTTATACCCAAATATCTAATTTCTTTCTCTCAACAAACTTTCAGAAATCTAAATAATTTTGATAAATAAAATTGAGGTTAGTTTTAAAATTAATATAGTGTATATATGATTTTTCAACATGGTGAATGAGTACCTTCAGCAATCATTCTTTATCATGGTGTGGCTCCTACTAATCTTCAAAGGTAAAAAAACAATGATTTCAACTAACATTTGCAAAGACCAATAAGATCACTTAGAATGGAGTGACATCCCAATCATCACTCAATCATAATTGTAAGAAAAAAAAAAACTATATAACATTTAGTGGGTTTGTGTATATCCATTGTGTAAGAAAAAAAATAATAGAATCACAATAAATGCCCAAATATAATACATGATGCAATGGTTAGTAATGGGTTAAATCCAAAGTTTGCTTGAACATACGGAAATACCTCTGTGAATAATACAAAAGAAAAGAAACCAATTCTTGCTTATCACAAATATGTCCGAATGTATAATACAAAATAAAATGAACCTGTACTTACATGTATGTTCTGAATAACATTTTATGATTGTACATTGAGCTAGAAGTCATTAATATACTGATATTTGATACACACTAAGTTATTTTGATGCTTTGTTGGATTTTATCTTTTTCTATCTTGTCTTATCTTGAAAGTGTTCAAATAGATACATAAAAAATTTTAAAAATATAAATATACAAAATATATTAAAACTTTTAAAAAAATTATTTATACATTAATTTATGTGTGTAAAAAAAATGGAGAGCAAAGCCCCCGCAGAATGAAGCAAGTTCCGCCATTGAGTCTACTAGTGATGTTTGTTGATTTTTTTTCCTCTCTCCTTTATATCTTATCTTTCATCTATTATGATGTTTGTTGAAAAATAAAATTGTCTCCTCTCATATTGTGTTTATTTTACATTTTTATTTTCTTATTTTTTAATATTTTCAGCAAATCAAAATATTAAAAAAATTGAATCAATAGTAATTATAATAATAAAGTTAATATAAACAAAATTCTAATTTTTATTATAATAAAATATTATTAATATATTTATTGAAGAAACCTAATTATACGCAAGAGAAGGTATTTTGAAGACAATGCGTGGAGAGCCAATAATGTGGAAAGACTACGGTGTCGATGTAATGTATGTAGATCGTGAAGTGAAAAGAAGAGAAGAACAACGTCAACGAGAGGAATAAAGATGAAGAGAGAACATGAAGAGATGACACATGAAAATGAAGAGAACGTGAAGAGAGGATGCATGAAAATAAAGAAAATGTGAGAGAACGCGTGAAAATGAAGAGAACATGAAGAAAGGAAGAATTATAGATTCAAGTTCTTTGAGAGATAGTTTACTACATGTCATCGCGTCTAACGTATTATGATATGTGGTGAACTGAATGTCATAACAAGGTCTATTATGATAGATCTTCCTAGACATGTCATAATACGTTTTGAATATAATTTCAATTTTGTCACCTCATCCACTTATTATGACAAGTTTCTCAAAATACGTCATAATAACTCTTATTTTTATTATGAAAATGTCAAATGATCAGTTTATTATCACCACATCCACCTATTATGACAAGTCTTTCAAAGTACATCATAATAACTCTTACTTTTATTATGAAAATGCTATCTATTAACTTATTATGACAAAAAGATTTCACTTGTCATATAATAAGTCATAATAGAATCCTTTTTTCCATCAGTGATTATAGCAAAACACAAACCACATAGTAATTGGATCAATAATAATAAATAACAAAAAAAATCGCAATATTCAAATTCACTTATATGTCTAATTTTAACTTGAATAATACATTTAATGTTTATTACCTGCACCACTTATTACGAGAAACATTAATCATATTATTATATTTTTACTTTTGTATTAGTGAAACCAAATCTTATAAAAAACAAGATATTGAATATCTAAATTTTCTATTTTGATTTACAATAACTTTATAATAGGTAAACGAAATATAAATTATTAGAAATTACAGTTATTATATATATATATATATATATATATATATATATATATATATATATATATATTAACAGGCTAAAAAATTATTTTATCTTGAAAAACTATTTATATATTTACAAACGACGACCTTTTAAAGTTTTTTTTTAATAAATAGTATTTTATTCGTAATTGGAAACCATTAACAAATGTTATATCTATTAACTAGAATATAACATGGTATATTTAGTACATGTAACTGAGTTAAATGTTATAGAGGTGTTTTAATAGTCATGGCTTTGAAATATGACAGAACATCAAAGTCGCTTTGGCCGAGTGGTTAAGGCGTGTGCCTGCTAAGTACATGGGGTTTCCCCGCGAGAGTTCGAATCTCTCAGGCGACGTTCGTTTTAGTCAAACAGTTTTGTTTTTTTTTTTTCATTTTGCTTTTCTTAAGTTTTCAGATAGAGAAAGTTGGATGCTTATATTCTTAATACAGGCGATTTCATGCAATAATTTACGCATTAGTATAGGTAATTTCACGCAACAATTTATACATTACTATTCATGTGATTTTATTGTAATCTGTTTACTAATTACATTTTCATGAACTAATTGTTCAACAAAATAATGTAAGTATAGACATTTTACCGATATAATCGATAACTTTTTTCATCTGCACTAAAAAGAAAATTATTTACTAGTAGACATATTTTTTTTATTTGAATGATGATATCCATAATCATTTAGTGACTAGACTTATGTATCAACCTTTTCATACATCCAACATTTGAACAACCATGTGTTTAGTAATTAGGAAATGCATGTGATCATAAGAGAGAGTACTATGATAAAAAGTAGTAAGAAAAAAAGTGTTAAAAGTACGTTAGTGGCATTATTTTATGTAGTGAAGATGGGAAAGGTGAGTATGAGTCAGTCTGAGAAATGATAACACCTTCAACCGAAGTCTCAAACCGTTAAATGGTAAGAAAACACATGTGTTTTAACGATCTTCCACTTTTCTTTTGGTCTAAATGGAAATTAATTAATGCAATGAGAGCTCAAAGAAACTAGCCCTCACGAGGACCCACAATGTAGAGTTTATCACGAGACAATGACATCAAAGTTAAAACATTCAATAATAAATGTCCATTAAAACACCAATGGGACCACTACACACATTAGGAATTACAAAGCTACAAGCTCTCTCTCCAATTTGGAGATGGCCACATTACACACATTTACTACCAACTGTTACAACACACCACAAAAGTAGGTATACAAAATCAATATTCAAAAAAATAAGAAAGCAGAAGCCCCATTGGATGCCCTTGTGCACTCCAAATGGCTACTTTTCTCATCAAAAAAGAAGAGAAACTAATGTATATATAGCAAACAAAGGGAAGAAAAAGAGAGTTGGAGGCCCATGGAGACTACTTTTGAGTTATGGGACATCACCAACTTTTAACTGCTTCAAATGTATTCATTAGTTTCATCAAAAGCTTGTGACTAAGGGTAGAAATTTAGCCGAGAAGTGTAAGTCGCCTTTGGAACCCAACTTCCCGGAATAACATCTCTTGCAGAGAGGCTTCTACCAGTGGAAGAGCTCAATTTCACTGAGAATGGTCCTCTTAAAGGTCCCCCAATAATGCACCAATTTGCACCCCAGAGGTGATTCATTTGCAGCCATTCTGTAGATCCCGACTGCGAAAGAAAAGTAGATTTTAAACCTCACTCAATGTCATAAAATAGACTTATAAAATAAAGTCTGTATGCAAACTCATCTTATATCTACTCGGGATAGACTTCCAACAACAATAGTGTTACCAAATAATTAAGAATAAAGTTATAAGCCTAACTTTTCGCACCAACTTACTATGTGAGGAATTACAGTATATGCACTATTTAATAATTTGTCTACAAATAGAGATCAAAGCAACACTTCACTGTGTAACTTGTTTTGGCAATTTAGTTCCTGAATTCATAGAGTGGGGAGAAATGAGGAATGTTACTGTTTACATTGGTCCCATATCACATGCTTTGAGTTCAGAAAATACAGAAAAAGCAGCACCATTAGATGTTGCCAATGGGCACCATGATGCATATGAGGAATAAGGCTGTGATAATATATTTAATAGGAGGGAAGATGTTCCACCAATTGCAAGCTTTGGCAAAAACCTATTACTCCTAAAGTGCAAAAGATGGTAGTGTTGAGGCACGTGTGGTAAGGAGACACGTCCCCAAAATTTGGAATTGTCAAACTCTGCACAAGGGAGACTAGACAGTAAAAAAAATGTAATGACCATAATGCTTTATTTCACCTTTGGGTAGTTACTTTTGGTCCAATCTGCAACACTTTTCAAGAAGCTGGTTCCAAAGATGCAATCAATATATTACCCTCCGGTTGCACTTTATTATTGGTAAAAATAAACCAAGTGTGCTCTCTAGCCATAAAACTATATATTAACAATATATTTCGCACTACCACATTACAGGCCATTAGCTGTAACGGCATCTGATTCTCTGAGACCAGAACTTTAAGATTCTTCTTTCGTGCATTATTTTTTACTCTTTCTTTCTACAACTTATATAAAAATATAAATTTTGTGATGCATGAGGAACATAGATAGAGCATAAAAAGTTATGTATCAGTGGAAATAAGTATAGAGAAGAGAGGAAAAATGCATACTTCTCGTATATGCATGGAGCCAATATCTCCTTCTGCGTCCTCAAACTCAACCAGAAGTGATAGCCAAAATGGTGTGGAGCCTTCGTTGACATGAAAAGCAATTTTTCTACCGGGATATTTACACGGTGTTCTGCAAAATAATACAACCAGAGGACAAACCTCACTCATCAGAAATTGATATTTAAAACGAGCCTTTCCCTTAATGAATCCACAAAAACAAAAGGGCATTTCACTCGGATGCAGATAATGTAGCATCCTGATATATAGAAACAAACAGGAAAGTGCAAACAGAGAGTAACCTTTTTTCCTCTAAAGGGAAGCTGGGTTAATAATATAAGTTAGAAAAACAGTAAAAAAAGTCAAATCTTCACACCAAACAAAAGAAGGAAAAAACGGTCCCAGTCACAGTCAAAGAGTCCATGCCACATAACAAGGTCCCTCTGCCCCAAATAAAGTAATATAATCAACTGAACAATGTTCAGATTCACACTTACATATATGTGTATATATATAGCTGTAAATCACTAAAAAAATTTCACATGTGAAATTTAATGTTTGTAAAGCATAATGCATGCATATGCATACCTTCGGTAAATGACAGGGATTTGACCACGGTCTCTGAGAGGACCGTTCTCGCCAGCAATGGCCATGCGACCAAAGGCGGCACCACTGAGATCGAAGTGTGTTTGGTCAGAGGGGCAACCTGGGCACTCGTCGGTAATTATTACTGTCACAGCTCGTCTCGAACATATGCTCTTGTCCAAACACCTCACCTTGTAACAGGCACCGCACCCTTCGCCGTTCATGAACAGCAAGGGCCCCACTGCTCCCACTCGCGCCCTGAACGGCTTCACATCCACCATCGAACCATACCCACATGCCCCACCTTCACACACAACATTAACACTACAAACTCATCATTAACCCAACACAACACTCACTCCACATAACCAAAATCTGTAAGCTTTTTCACCAAAACTTTTACCAAACTCTACAAGTTTTTATCGCTTGGATAAAGAACCTAAAACTGCCATAGAGGTTGAAACAGATATGTATTTACTGTTTCTCAGTCAGATTAAGAAATTTCTATGTAAACAAGTTATGCATACCTTTATCTGCGAATTTCCAAACTGAAACTTACGTTTTAACTAAGAACAGAATTGAAAGCAAAGCACTTAGATAAACTAATTGGACAATAACTTGTGCAATTAAGAAAGAGATGAAAAGACTAAATTGTTGTACTCATACCAAATCTCAAAAAAATTATATCTAAATTTTGTAACTTTTAGTTAAAATTAAGATTTCACCTAAATAGATAAGAATCTAAATTTTGTCTTTATGTCTCTGCATTTGTATTCACTGAGTTAACTCGGCGAGTGAAGTGTGTTTGTGTGTTAGTGAGTGAAATGTGGAAAGAAGAGATCTTGTGAAGGTCATTTACCGGTGCTTCCGTCTCCTTCGGGGTCGCCGTACCAGGTGGCGGTTCCGGGGTACCAATGTAGGTCGGGACCGCGGTGCTGAGGCTGTCCCTCGGCGGCGTACAACAGCACGAGTTTCAAGGCAAAAATGAAGCAGGCAAGGCCTTTTGCCGCGGTGGAGGCACGGTGTAGCTGCATTGTGCACAGAAGCAAAGTGGGTGGCGCGCCGAGGCGGTTGGAACGAAAGAGTGGCGTTTGGGGCGTTGCCGACAGTGTGGTGGCGGCAGAGTGGTGAGTGTCTGTGGGCTTAGTTTAGTTAGACAGTTAAAAGGAGTTTTGGGTTTCTTATAGTACAACAGGCGTAACCGTGTTTACGATGTGGTCCATTCATTTGGTGTTATTTACGAAAGGGTACCAGTAAGAACTTAATTTGGGTCCCACCGTTAGTTAAGGCGTTAATTCCGCGTTTGCGCGGGTAGAAGGCACAAGGGTCTATTAGTCATATCACCCTGGAAACTAAGAAACGGATTAGGGTCAGGGTTTTAAGGAGTAAATAATAAGGGTGTTAAGGGTTGGCTCACAGATGAGTCACCTCCTCTCTTCATCTCGAGTTAAATATTTTAAAAAATTTGTAATTTATTTTGAACTTTTATACAATTAAGTAAATTACTGATGTTTTCGTTTATAAAATTATTGTACAGAAAATCTTAGTATACTTAATATGAATTGAATACATTTACATTTTTTTTTATAACCATACAATTAAAATATTTATTTATTTTTAAATAAAGTCATCTTAAACATCATTATAATTATGACATTTCAGTTATATTCAGATTTCAAAGCTTATCTATCATTTTTAATATATAAAAATTTATTGAAAGAAAAAAATTAAAAGAAAACAAAGATAAATATTATACTTTAGGAAACATACCCAGACTGTTATAAAAAAAATGCATAAAAGTTGTACATTGTAAATACCGTGCATGAAATAGGAAAAAGATGCTTTAGACCGATCAACCTGCTTATGCGTCTGGGCCGTTCGCTCGCCTCCAAACTCCTACTGTTGACCGATCAGTGTTGGCACAAGCCGATCGGTCTCCTTCTTGACAAGGGTGGATGTACTTGCAAAAGGTACTCCGACGCTCAAGTTAGGCGAGTGATTTTCAAGAGCCTCGGCTCTTAGTTGAATGTTTAGTGAATGATTTTCACTATTGAGTATTTTAGAGTAGCGTAGAGTGAATAATGCGTAAGTGGAACGTACCTGGCTTTCGGCCCTCGCTTTGTATTTATAATTTACCTCATGGATCCTAAGCTGATATAAGCCCAATAAAATATAAACAGAATAAGATATAAACAGATTACCTGAATATCCGGTTGTTTGTTTGTAACCACTCGGTTAATATTTTATACTATACATTATGCCCCCAAAGTCCGAGTTAAGCGGTTGGCTTTAGCCGTGGTTTACTATAGGACTGATGAGTTTGAGGGAGGCTGCATTGGCGGAACTGAAAGCGTTTTACCGCTCGACCTTCAACAGTAACCGAGCGGGATTTACCGCTCGTCCTTCAACACGAACCGAGAGGAATTTACCGCTCGGTCTTCTACATTAACCGAGAGGGCTTTACCTCTCGACCTTCAACAATAACCGAGCGGGATTTACCGCTCGTCCTTCAAAAGGAACCGAGAGGAATTTGCCTCTCAGTCTTCGACATTTATCGAGAAGGTTTTACCTCTCGACCTTCGACATAAACCGAGCGGGATTTACCGCTCGTCCTTCAACACGAACCGAGAGGAATTTACCTCTCGGTCTTCGACATTTATCGAGAAGGTTTTACCTCTCGACCTTCGACATAAACCGAGCGGGATTTACCGCTCGTCCTTCAACAGGAACCGAGAGGAATTTACCTCTCGGTCTTCGACATTTATCGAGAGGGTTTTACCTCTCAACCTTCGACATAAACCGAGCGGGATTGACCGCTCGTCCTTCAATAGGAATCGAGAGGAATTTACCTCTCGGTCTTCGACATTTATCGAGAGGGTTTTACCTCTCGACCTTCGACAGTAACCGAGCGGGATTTACCGCTCGTCCTTCAACAGGGACCGAGAGGAATTTACCTCTCAGTCTTCGACATTTATCGAGAGGGTTTTACCTCTCGACCTTCGACACTAATCGAGCGGGATTTACCGCTCGTCCTTCAACAAGAACCGAGAGGAATTTACCTCTCGGTCTTCGACATTTATCGAGAGGGTTTACCTCTCGACCTTCGACATAAACCGAGCAGGATTGACCGCTCGTCCTTCAACAGGAACCGAGAGGAATTTACCTCTCGGTCTTCGACATTTATCGAGAGGGTTTTACCTCTTGACCTTCGACATAAACCGAGCGGGATTGACCGCTCGTCCTTCAACAGGAACCGAGAGGAATTTACCTCTCGGTCTTCGACATTTATCGAGAGGGTTTTACCTCTCGACCTTCGACAGTAACCGAGCGGGATTTATCGCTCGTCCTTCAACAGGAACCGAGAGGAATTTACCTCTCGGTCTTCGACATTTATCGAGAGGGTTTTACCTCTTGATCTTCGACATAAACCGAGCGGGATTTACCTCTCGTCCTTCAATAGGAACCGAGAGGAATTTACCTCTCGGTCTTCGACATTTATAGAGATGGTTTTACCTCTCGACCTTCGACATAAACCGAGCGGGATTTACCGCTCGTCCTTCAACAGGAACCGAGACGAATTTACCTCTCGGTCTTCGACATTTATCGAGAGGGTTTTACCTCTCGACCTTCGACATAAACCGAGCGGGATTGACCGCTCGTCCTTCAACAGGAACCGAGAGGAATTTACCTCTCGGTCTTCGACATTTATCGAGAGGGTTTTACCTCTCGACCTTCGACATAAACCGAGCGGGATTGACCGCTCGTCCTTCAACAGGAACCGAGAGGAATTTACCTCTCAGTCTTCGACATTTATCGAGAGGGTTTTACCTCTCGACCTTCGACACTAATCGAGCGGGATTTACCGCTCGTCCTTCAACAGGAACCGAGAGGAATTTACCTCTCGGTCTTCGACATTTATCGAGAGGGTTTTACCTCTCGACCTTCGACATAAACCGAGCGGGATTGACCGCTCGTCCTTCAACAGGAACCGAGACGAATTTACCTCTCGGTCTTCGACATTTATCGAGAGGGTTTTACCTCTCGACCTTCGACATAAACCGAGCGGGATTGACCGCTCGGCCTTCAACAGGAACCGAGAGGAATTTACCTCTTGGTCTTCGACATTTATCGAGAAGGTTTTACCTCTCGACCTTCGACATAAACCGAGCGGGATTGACCGCTCGTCCTTCAACAGGAACCGAGAGGAATTTACCTCTCGGTCTTCGACATTTATCGAGAGGGTTTTACCTCTTGACCTTCGACATAAACCGAGCAAGATTGACCGCTCGTCCTTCAACAGGAACCGAGAGGAATTTACCTCTCGGTCTTCGACATTTATCGAGGGGGTTTTACCTCTCGACCTTCGATAGTAACCGGGCGGAATTTACCGTTCGTCCTTCAACAGGAACCGAGAGGAATTTACCTCTCGGTCTTCGACATTTATCGAGAGGGTTTTACCTCTCGACCTTCGACAGTAACCGAGCGGGATTTACCGCTCGTCCTTCAACAGGAACCGAGAGGAATTTACCTCTCGGTCTTCAACTTTAACCTAGGACTTACCGGTCGTCTTTGAGAGGGCTTTACCTCTCTCCCGAGGGGGATTTACCGCTCGGTCTTCGACCTAGGAGTGCTTCCTAGGGAACGGGATTTACCGTTCGTCGTTGAGAGGGCTTTACCTCTCTCCCGAGGGGGATTTACCGCTCGGTCTTCGACCTAGAAGTGCTTCCTAGGGAACGGGCTTTACCGTTCGGCTTTTAGAGGGTTTTACCTCTGCTTTGAACTAGGAGTGTTTCCTAGTGAATGGGATTTACCGTTCGTCGTTGAGAGGGCTTTACCTCTCTCCCGAGGGGGATTTACCGCTCAGGCTTCGACCTAGGAGTGCTTCCTAGTGAACGGGATTTACCGTTCGTCGTTGAGAGGGCTTTACCTCTCTCCCGAGGGGGATTTACCGCTCGGTCCTCGACCTAGGAGTGCTTCCTAGGGAACGGGCTTTACCGTTCGGCTTTGAGAGGGTTTTACCTCTCTCTCGAGGGGGATTTATCGCTCGGTCTTCGACATAGGAGTGCTTCCTAGTGAACGGGATTTACCGTTCGTCGTTGAGAGGGCTTTACCTCTCTCCCGAGGGGGATTTACCGCTCGGTCTTTGACCTAGGAGTGCTTCCTAGGGAACGGGATTTACCGTTCGTCGTTGAGAGGGCTTTACCTCTCTCCCGGGGGGGATTTACTGCTCGGGCTTTGACCTAGGAGTGCTTCCTAGGGAACGGGCTTTATCGTTCGGCTTTGAGAGGGTTTTACCTCTCTCCCGAGAGGGATTTACCGCTCGGTCTTGGACGATCGTTAATTATGAACTTTGCTGACGAAATTGGCAATCAGTGTTTGCAATAGGAGACTTCCCCTTCGTTAATTGAATTTCATGAAGTTCGTTTATGACTAGATCTTAGTCTGTACTTGCATAGTTGATGGCGTGGATTTTGATATATATTTCTTCAAGATGTTGTATTGCTAAAATTCTCATGATGATATATATTATGGTATATAACCGTATAATAAATGATTCGGTTACCAGATATTATGAATTTCACCGAATAAATAACATATATAATAAACAAGGTATCAAAACCGTCTTGAGATTTTATAATATTACTGTTGATAGTTATCTCTAACACAACAATTTCTTTGACTATTTTAATCATGCCAAAAAATGTTTCGGTCACAATAATTAGATAACTATATTTATAGTTATATGCTATATTATATATAATATATCATATATCATATAATATATTATGGAATATATTATATATATTTAAAATATCTATATAAAATAGTTGTTATAATATCTATTATTAATTAGACATTTTATGAAATATTCATATTTCAAAAAATACTTATCTTGTTGATGATGTCTCACGTAGAGATGATGATTCATGTAGTGTAATTTTCACTTTGTCAAAAGTTTCTGGTGTTGATATGAAATAGTGATGTCGAGACTGAACGCTCGTCTTGGTTTCTTGTGGTTTCTAATCATCTTTCTGGTGCTTTGTTGTTCATCCATGCTCCTCGTGGTCATCATTGGGCTTGACGCTCGGCCCCACGGTGGGCGCCAAAATGTCTCGGTAGATATTTTTGGGGACCGAGAGACTAACCTGCTGAAGCGTCTGGGCCGCTCGCTCGCCTCCAAACTCCTACTGTTGGCCGATCGGTGTTGGCGCAAGCCGATCGGTCTCCTTCTTGACGAGGGTGGATGTACCTACAAAAGGTACTCCGACGCTCAAGTTAGGTGTGTGATTTTCAAGAGCCTAGGCTCTTAGTTGAATGTTTAGTGAATGATTTTCACTATTGAGTATTTTAGAGTAGCGTAGAGTGAATAATGCGTAATTGGAACGTACCTGGCTTTCGGCCTTGGCTTTGTATTTATAATTTACCTCATGGATCCTAAGATGATATAAGCCCAATAAAATATAAACAGAATAAGATATAAACAGATTACCTGAATATCGGGTTGTTTGTTTGTAACCACTCGGTTAATATTTTATACTATACAAGATGTAAAGGAAGTAATAATCGGAGTTGATTGTGGGATTAACATGCAAAACATGATTAAACGGTTATTAGGACACCACTAAGCCAACGTTAAGGTAAAAGACTCATCCAAAAGCCTATAAATATGGTGTGTTAGTGAGACATTTAATATTTTTGAATTTATTATACTTTATCTTAACCGAACACTAACTTAAGCATCAGAATGTCTTTGAGAGGTAATCAATTAGACAAATCGTCTGAGTAAGCAGAAAGATATTAAAAGGGAGAACGATCGACATAAAGTGAATCATGAAGAAAAAGACGAACGTGTGATCTCAACCTTACAAGAACATTTTGACGCCCATCGTGGAGCTGAGTGAACGTTGTGATGCTAGTATGGTGATCGCTAGGAGCAGGATGAGCAATATAGTAGTAAAAGAAGCGTTTGAGGAGCAACATGTGGAGACCCAATAGGAGATAAAAGAGTTGCAAGCTTTGTGCGTGACACATTAATAAGGCATAATATGAACAATAAAAGACCTATACTATCCACTCCAACCCAACCTAAGCCAACCAAACAGCCTTGAGCTGAGCAAGAATGAGCAATTCAAGGATACAATGATGAGGCCAATAAAGATTACAAACATTTCGTCACGGTTATTATGGACACGATCAGAATGCATTGCTTTACATAGGGATCATGGACGCCTCATTATCGAACAACTGGAAGGTGTCGGTATTCAAAAAATATGATAGGTCTTCACATCCATACAAGAATCTTAGTATATTTGTAACGCAAATGGTGTTGTTCACGTCTAATAATACCATTTGGTGCAAGATGTTGTCGATGTCTTTGAAGAGAGAAGCCCTAGGATGGTTCACTCATCTTCCAATCAATTCCATCGATTATTTTTCCACAATTAGAGTGATGTTTGGTGCTCAATTTACCACCAGCCAATTGCACCATCTAACCTCCATCACACTAGTGAATATCAGGAAGGGGAAGGGAGAAATCCTTAGAGCATTTATGGACAGATTTGAGAAGACAACCCTATTGATAAGAAACTTAAGTTAAGAAGTGGCTTTATACCTCATGGTTATCGTGCTAAGGCCAGATCATTCACTAACAACCTTTGTATGCAACTTGTTGTGGACATAGATGAATTGAGGCAAAAAGCTACAAAATTTATGCAACTGGAGGAGCCGAGGGACTTTTGAAAACAAGTAAGGAAAGAAGAAAGATCCAACAAAAGGAGCGTTGATAAGAAGGTTAGAGGAAACCTACATCAAAGTGACTAGTTGACTAGACACCAATTGAGAGGTTTGTGCTTCACCAATCACACCCTACTTAATGTCACCTGATCGCACATCCGAGATGAAGCACTTAGTGTAAAGCTTCTACCCCTTCCAAGAAAATCGAGAACACCCTCTAATGCTTACAAGGCCAAACATTGTCAGTATCATCATAATCTAAGCCATATCACAAAGAAATGTGTCACCCTGAAAGATAAGATTGAAGAGTTAATTCAAGATGGGCACCTCAGGAAGTTTGTGAGGGCAACCAATAAGCCATAAAAGAACACGAAAAGAGTTTCCCAAAACAACAAATAGTAAGCCTGATGAATGGTTTAGACCGAGGTGTAGACACAAAAGTAGAAGTCAAAGTAGAAGTCAAGAGTCGGCCACACTGCTTCAGCACAAAAAAGGTATGTCAAAGCCCTCTAAACAATAATCATGGTTGATAAGCCTAAAAGTAGCATGTGCCCAATCACATTCATAGACGATGACTTTTAAGCACCCAACCCTGACCATGATGATCCCATGGTGATCACCGTCAAATTAGTTGATTATGCGGTAGAAAAAATGCTTTTAAACCAAGGAAGTTTGGTTAACATACTCTATTGGAAGACATTTATGAAGTTGTTAATATAAAAAGAAATCTTCCGACCATATTTAGAGCAAATGGTAGGCTTTTTAGGGGATCACGTAGACACCCAAAGATACATGGATCTCCGCATGAACTTTGGGAAAGGAAGCCAGTAAGGCATGAGGTACTTGCTTGTGGAAGCAAACACATTATATAATGTGTTACTCGGTCGTGTTTTAACGCTTTAGGCGAAATTATGTGAACACCATATTTGGCGATGAATTTCCCTTATGAAAAAGGTACATACTGTGACTGTGCATGTTGACCAAAAAATCACTTAGGAATGTTATGCCAACGGGTTAAAGATAAAGGCATATCATCCATCCAAAGCTCGAAGGAAGCATGTGTTAATCATTATGACTGACCTTGACCCTCGTATGAATAACAAAGAGAGGATAAAACCAAAAGGGGAAACCATCAATATAGAGATTGCAGGAACCGATTGAGTTACTCATATTAGCGTCGAACTGATCAACAATGAAGCTAGGATAATATAAGTCTAGTTAAGAAAGAAAAAAGATTTGTTTACATGAACAATAGCCGACATTCGAGGATTCACTCAAGCGTGATGTGTCACAAATTTTCCATATGCAAGGATGCATGATTGGTCACACAGAAAAAAAGACATCTAGGAGAAAAGCAACGTATTATAGCCAATGTTAAAGTTTACAAGTTGTTAGAGTTTGACTTTATTAAAGAAATTCACTAAACCACTAATGAGTGCATATTTATGTCTTCATTTAGTCTTTAATATTGGATTCTTAATTGGTTTTTGTATTTTAATAGAATATTATAATTAGAATTTGTTATGATTGAGTTTATTTAGTGTGAGATACAAAAACATGTTCAAAATAACTTTTTAGTTGCATAAATGTTGTTTGGATATTTTCAGATGTGTTAGTGCAACTGCAACTAAGTTGAGCTCATTGACTTGTGGAAATAAATTGGTTAAATTTTCATGAAACCTTAAAGATAAATCCAAGAATAACAAATAATCAAGACCACAATAAGTCAATCCAAGCATAACATGAAAAAGTGAAGAAATTTGGCTAAGTTAAGAAGAGGGAATATGCAACAAAAATTGGATCTTGCGGGTTTCTCAATTTTTTCTACTAAAAGAGATTTGATAATTGATAAATGTTTATGATTAAAGATAATTTGAAGAAAATATATCTTAAGATATTTTATTTGATATTGTTAAATAATTATCTTATTTAACTATATCAGTAAATATCAAAAGATATTTGGCAAATCTTTTTTAATCTAGCAAATATCTTCTCAAATATATTTAGATCTCCACAACAATCAAATATATCTTGAAAATATTCGATTGTTTAGAAGATAAGTGAAGGAGATTACATTATCATAAAGAAGATTACAACAACATAAAAGCCTGAAACAAAGCTCAATCCAATTTCTATATAAAGAGACTTAGAGAAACACATAAGACGAGCGTACGAACTTGTTGGGGGTTCAAATTTCGTCTTCTCTCTCTTTTATCATGTTCTCCACCCTCTTTTCATATTTTTTCATGTTATTTCCACATTCCATAGAGTGTTAAGCCTCTAGGTTGATTTTACTGTAATTTCTTAATTGGATTCTGAGGTTAGATGAATAAATTTGTTTGTTCTTTTAATTCTTTTTGCGATTTATATTTTTCTATGGCTTTTGTCTCTTAATCAAGTAAAAGTAATGATTTTTATATTGTAGCAAGTTAGTATGGTGTTAAATCTACATAACATATAAACCACTTGGTTGGCTAATGTTGTATTGGAGAAAAAGTTGAACAATTAATGGCATATGTGCACAAATTTCATGGATCTAAATAAAGTGTGTTCAAAAGACCCTTACCCCTTACTTAGCACTGATCAACTAGTGGACGACGCATCCGGTCACCAAGACCTTAGCCTCCTCGACACTTATTTTGGATATAATCAAATACTACCCTGACAAAGATAAAACCAAGTTCATAACAGACAAGGCTAACTTATGTTACAAAGTTATGTTTCCAGCCTTAAGAAAGCGGAAGCAACATACCAACGTCTTATGGACAAAGTTTTTCGAGAACAAATTGGTAGCAACATGGAAATGTGTGTTGATGACATGGTGGTCAAGTCTAAGTCCATAAAAGAGCATGTAGCGAACCTAGAGGAAGTGTTCACACAAGTTTGTGTTTGTAGTAATAGGAGAAAAATTCTTAGGCTTTATGCTTTCTAATCGAGGAATCACATCAAATCCTGACATGTGTCAGACGATAATAAAAATGGGAAGCCCAAGAAGCCCAAGTGTAAAGACTCGTTGACAGATTGACATCCATATCCCAATTCATTCCATGTTTGGCTGAACGCATCAGGTCAATTCTCAGAACCATGAATAAGGCATTCAAGGAAAAATGAACAGACTAGTGTGAAGAAGCTTTTTAGTAGGTTAAAACAACTATTGCAACATAGTTTGTCTTTGCAGGCTTAACCCTAACCGAGAGATACAAATATACCTATTAGTTTCGAAAGATGCCATAGGCGCTGCTTTGGTATAAGCAAAGCCATATCATTAGCCCATTTATGTGTCGTTAGTTAGGTATTACAAGACGTCGAGACTAGGTACCAACAAATTAAAAAAATTGCTTTAACATTAGTTATGGAGACTGGAAGGCTTAGATCCTATTTTTAGAGTCATTAGATAATAATGATGAAGAATTACTCAATAACTAACATAATGCGTATACCAAAACTAACCGACCATATGATGAGTTGATTGGTAGAAATATCAGAGTTTGACCTCAAGTATGAACCCAAAGGAACAATGAAGGGACAACACTTAATAGATTTCTTAGTTGAAATGTAGGGGCACACATTAACCAACTACTCATTATGGGTATTGCATGTTAGCGGATCATCGAGGCAAAAAGGTAGAGGAGCAAAAATAATCCTAGAAGGATCGAACAACCTAAAAATAGAGCAACCACTGTCATTTGACTTCAAGGTCTCAAATAATCAAGCTGAGTACGAGACCTGAATAAAATTGGCTAGTGACATGGGAGCCAACAAAATCTTGTGTAAGACCGACTCAAAGTTGGTGGTCGAGCAATTCAATGGCTAATTTCAGGCGAAGGATAAATCTTTGTTTCGTTACTTGTGTGCCTTGAAGAAACTCATTAAAGCTTTCGAAGAGGTGAAAATTGACCACCTCCCGTGGAAGAAGAATGTAAGAGTGGAGGAACTGTTTGTTAGAATTCCAAGTGTGAGTCTAAGTCCCACATTGGGTAGAAATGAGAAAGTGGAGTACCATATAAGGGTGAAGACCCATTAACCTATTGTCTTAAGATTTTTGATAGAGAATTATGTTAATCCCTTATGTAGTTGGACTCAAATCTCATCGATGTTGTATCTCTCCGGTCAACCCCTCCTTTGATAAATCCAACACTATCAAAGTTGAGTAACCCCAAAATTAAGGACACCTCACTACGGTGATACACCAAACCCTATCTTAGCTGACCATCCTAAGAAAATCATGTTTGCGACGGAAGTATTCAGAGACTAGCAAGAAGAAATAATTCAACTCCTTTAAAAGTTATATGAATGAGAGTCGCTAAAACCAAGCGATACCAGAAAAGCGACGAAATATGTGAAGGTAGGAGACAACCTATATAGAAGAAACTTTTCTGCACCGCTGATGAAGTGCCTCATGCTAGTGGAAGCCGACTAAATTACGAGTAAATTCATAATGGAGTATGAGAAATTGATTCTAAGACAGCAAGACAATTCGAGTTTTAAGGGCTAGTACTATTAGTCGACCATCAAAGTCAACACTATCACTTATGTTAAGAAATGTAAAAAATTTCAAGAACACGCTAATGATTTGCGCACACCATCTGTTTGTCTACATCAAATCACTTCCCCCTGACCGTTAAAAAAAGAAGGAATGGACATTATACGCTGCTTTCACTTGCCTTAGCAAATATTAATTCTCATAGCGATGGCTACTTCGCTAAATGGTTAAAAGTATTTGTTGCCTTTAAAATTTACTTATTCTATTTTAAAAAAATGTATTAATAGATTAAAAGAAAAAGGTTTTCATTGGAGTCGTGTCAATGTCAAGAATTTAAGGTTTAAAGGTTTTCATTATTGTTTGTGAACGTTTATGGTCCCTAAAGACGAGTGTTAAAGAAACATTTATGTTGAGAGAACGAACATAAATGAAAATAATGGTTAGAGAATAGAGTTTTGACAATGGTTCTTCGTTTTTATTTAGAATATTTTTTAAGAAAATTATTATAAAAACATTAAATTTCTTATATACTATCTGAATTTATGATTTGATGAGTCTGTTCTGAAAGAGATTCCATTGTGGGACCAAATTGTTGGCAGTAGTGGATCCCTGCTGTTCTAACTCTCACCTTCTGTCCGTGTGAATTTTGAGGGATTTTGTTGACAAAAAGTGTGTGAACACTTCTTTTTCTTCTGCATGTAAAAGACTCCATCCGTTTAAAACGTTTCTATATTAAAATCATATACATAGAAGGGTTGGTAAAATTATAAATATATACTTAATTGCGATGCATTCTCATTGTAAAATATTTTCCAACATAATCTAATTACACATTAAATATTCCCCATAAAGTTCAATATAGTTACCAGATAATTGAGTCCCTTGTTTAAAAGTTAAATAACTGAACGTGAATAAAAAAGTCATAAATTATTAAATATGATATATTCTATATAGTAATTTGCTTAATCTAATAAAGACGAGGCGGATTTTAAAATTTTGTTTTAAAGATTAGAATTTTAAATTACTTCCCAAGTAAGACTATAATAATTTCAAAATTTTACTTTATTTTGAAATAAAAGTATCTTTGATTTGATTTAATGTATCAAGATTTAAAATTCAGCTCAATTAAACAATTTTTTTAAGAATATATAAAATTACTAATTAGATTGAATTTTTAATTTTAAGAGAATTATATGATTCAAGGAAAATGAAAAAATTTCTAAAATGCTCATATTAATAACGAGTACGCGGATTTATTACATGATGGCTACGTTTCCCTGCATGTACAAACATTTACAGTACTGTAATATCTAATTAGTTGATGAATTTATTAGACTTTGTCATATAATAACAATGGTCACATGGGGGACTATTTTCAAGTCGTAGGTACTATTGTTTAGATTTAACATACATGCATCTAATTCGAAAGAGAAAAACAAAATAATAATAACAAAAGCTTAATAAACGCATCTATGAAATTTTTTAAGAGTTTTTTAATTAAAAATATGGAATCTTTTTCATAGAGAAGCTTTCAAAAAAATTCTTCTAAATTTCTATCTAAAGAAAATCTAAGTTTCTTGCTCGTTGTACTATATAGCCTTTACATATATGTAAACGTAAATTACTTTTGAACAACAATAAAATTAAAGTTATAAAATATTAAAAATAAACTATATTATTGGTTATTAAACTATCTAAATTTTGATGATTTTTTAAATATTTATATTGATTGAAGATAGTTTGAGCATTAATTGAAATAATTAGATTACGTTGAAAGAGGATATACTTTACTTTTGAATTGTAGAGCAACATAATATTTATCAGATAAAATAAAATAAAAATGATATTAAACTTATGTTATGGGATCGTTTCTTCATTTTAGTTTGCTTTTTAAAATTAGAGATAATTTACAAATTAAAAAAGTATATTCCCTCTCATTCCTCGTCATACAAACATAGCTTAAAAGAAGCTAACAAAATAAAATTTCATACGTGAAACTCATAACTTATAATAACTTATAATGTGTCTAAAAAAAGAAAATAAGGTTAAGAGACTACAAATTTGGGAGAGTGTAAAAACTTAAATGAACAATATAGAGATTTTTTTTGTCTTGCGGTGTTAAATGTTTAGTAAGTGTACCAATAGTTACATTAATAATAAAATATTATTTTTTAGGATTGAATTTGTTAAATATTAGATTATTAATTTTTGTAATTTAAGAGTAACTAACAATTAGACCGAATGATATATAATAAAAACTTCAATCGAAAAGTCATGATTCCATATCCTTTCCTATATAATTTTACTCATTTAAATGCAAGAAATATAATTATTCACTTCAGATTATTTAGAGTTATAATTTTACTCATTTAAATTCATCCAAAAAATATAATTATTTACTTGAATTTATTCATAGCCGTTTATCCCTAGTTTCTAAGATAGGTAAACCTATTTCATTAAATTATAATCCAATTCCTTAGGTTAGTTATAAAATTTAATAGAATCACAATCATCATCTCAATTGCAAACTAATTAAATAGGTCCATTTCCCCAAATGTGACAAAAACTTAATTTGTTTTATTTATAATCTCACACAATCTCCAATCAATTGTTAAATTGCCTGTAGAATGAACATGAAAACCATAAAAAAGAACACTAAAATAATTCAAATTAACTAAACATCAATTGTCAAGAAACTATAACCTAAAGTATTACCTTAATCCTATCCTTCATAATGTAAAAACAAAAAAAATAAAAAATCTAGAATCAGAAGAAGTAGAAGGTCTCCCTTGCAATCTCATCTCCTCCCCCTTATAGTTTCCACATTTCCTCTTTTTGCACAGGTGGTTACCTCTCCCTCAACCACTTTTTCTATTTTTCTCCTTTATGTTTTTCTTTTAATCCTTTTCAGTTCATGCAATATTAAAAGTTAATATTGCTCGTTGAAAAATTCACATGCCACTTTAGGAATTCACTGGTTTGCATTCTATATCATGAAGCCAAATTCACACGTTGCTTGTGAAATTCTCTAATTTGTTTCTTCACTTTTGACACTAATTCCCTCTAAACTATGGTTGCAAACTTCAAAACACCGGTTTACAAGAACAATGCACAAATCCAAATGTATGATTCAAAACAAAGATAATGCATGATGAAATCATTCCAATAATGCAAAAATATATGCAAAATAGACTAAACTAATACATGAATACAAAGTCGTTTCATCTACTTATTAATGAGAAAATTTGAATGCATAATAATACTCTTGAATACAATTATATGACACTAGTACAGATAGGGGAAACGACAGCGGTTATTTTTGCCTATAGGCAGCGGTTCCCGAACCGAGGCATATCCAAGCGAGGCAAAAAGTCTGCTACTTTTGGTCTCGGTTGAGAACTGAGACATAAAATGACAGGATTTCGCCTCGGTTCAACATTAACCGAAACAGTAAAGTTTTTGTTTTTTTTTAATTTTTTTTTGTAAGACTTTATGCCTCGGGTTAGGGGAACCGAGGCAGTATATTCCCCTAGGCTTATGGTGTTTCCAGTCCCTTTTGTCTCATCACCAAAATCAGTGTCTGCTCTTCCTAAGGTCAAAACCAAATTCATTGCTGCTTGCTAATAAAATAAACTGCCAAATTCTCTCTGTTAATCAATTCCAGAAGCCATCAACGCCTGATATGAGAAATTCCACTACTATAGTAGGCAAACACACCTTCAAAGGACACAACTTATGTTTCCAGATTGCCTCCATAGGCATACTAAGTAACTGCAATTTAAGCCTAGGAACGTCCATGAGAAATCTCATGCGAAAACACAGAATGTTATAGGTGGATTAACATCAGAACCAAACATATTTGCTTACAATCACACACAGTCACATACCAAGCAATAAAAAGAAAAAAAAAACAGTCACATAAGAGTCTGAACAGAAGCAATGGTTCCCATGAACCAACTTATTCTAGAAGCATCCTCAGTCTCAAAGGCCATCTTGAACCTCATCCCAGAACACCACTGAATTCTCATAGCAGCCCTTACAGAAGAAGCCTTAATGCAAAACTCAAGAGTACTGGCTCTTGGATAATAAACAACCTCAAAAGGTTTGTTAGCAGCAGCCAGGGTCACTGCTTCTACAACAGCCTCAGGCCTCACTTTGGCACTGCCACTCAAATTCCCACCACCACCGCCGCCGCCACCATTTCTTAAGCTCTTGTTCTCCTCTCTCAAGAAAAAAGAGAAAGGCCCATAAGGACCAATCCCACAATTCCCACTTCCACCGATACTTCCAGACCCTGAACCAGAAGTAGAGTTCCACACCTCAAACCCGATTCCCTTCTTTGCCCTCCGAATCCCAACACACAACTCTCCATTCTCAGACCTCAGAAACACCACAGAATCCCATAGAAAATAAATCACTTGCAAACCTCGACTCTGCCATCGTATTAAGAAACCCCAAAAAATTATCAACAGGAAGACAAGAAAACCCTCGCCAGCGTCACCTCCTCCATGTGCGAGTTCTCCGCCCTCTACCCCACCATGTGCGAGTTCTTCGTCACCTCCTCGCAAGCGCACACGCACGAGAACAACGCCTTTCAGTTCCGCACCGGGGTCCAGTGGTTCGAGCCCCGTTCCCTCGACGGTGAGGCAGCACCGACGATGGCGTTTGGAGATCTTGCGCGATAAAAGGAATCGTGAAGCAGTGCGAGAACACTATATCGGCGACAACGACCTATCAGCGACCTTGTGGTGGAGACAATGATGGAGCGCTTGGATGCAGCGAGAGAGAAGAACAGTGCGACTAGGGAGTGTTTCTGCTTGTGAGAGGGGCGGGTTTTGGCGGAGCTAGGAGAGGCGATAGTGGTGGCCGCATAAGTGAGTTCTTCTTCCTTGAGAGGCTTTCTTGGGAGCATGAAGTGCTTTTTAGGGCAGAGAGGAGAAGAACAAGAACGAAATGGGGTTTGGAAAGCACCTCGGTTCTACCTTTGTCTGAGGCGATAAAGCATTATATGCCTCGGTTAAACATAGCACCCGATGCCGTAAGGTTGACTTGACGTGTGGAAGTAGCGTGTTTAGTGAGTTGCAGGTGTGGCAGAGGTTTTATGCCTCGGTTCTGCATGTACCCGAGGTAGTATCACCTTTTCAAAAAGCTGTCAGCCTTGTTTTAGGCACCGGTTTTTCATGCAACCGAGATCGTAGCGTTGTTCTGGTTTGGTCCGACATGCAACCGAGGCCTATAAGGTTCTCTTAATTTCAAATCTGCCATCGCGTTTTGATAGACAACGGTTTGATATAAAATGAGGTATATTGTACGAGTTTAAAAGCAAATTTTGTACTTGTGTGATTTTGTCCTACTAGATTTTTGACTTCTTTTTGAAGAGTGTATGATCACTACTTTTCGTTATTTTGTTGTCATTAAAATATGGTGACAAAAATAATTAAGTTTCTATGTTATTTCAAGAAATTTGTGGATAGTTTGGAGATATTCACTACTCCATAAATTTGTGGATAGTTTCTCATGGCCTACAAACATCTATTACAATTATCTTTATATTTCTCATACAAAAATGTTGACCATATTTGTGTATAAATAAACAAAATCACACTGCACGTGTTAACCTTGTTACTTTAAGTTAAACATTCCATAATATAGTTAAAACAATTTTAACTAATATACTTAATATCACATTGATTAAAATGAAGGTTAAACACAATTTAAATACATTTTTCTCTTTTAACTGTTCCAAACATATTTTAAGCACAAAACCAAGAGGTTTTAGATTTCTAAAATAGATGATATTTCATATGCATTTATATTACTTCCAAAGCAAAACCTTAAGACACTATGTATATTTTTTTTTAATAAAATGTTCATTTTTCTCATATATACACAATGTGAGATTTAAATTTACACTTGAACTCTCATATATGTCTGAAATTCAAGTCGTTTAAGTATCACCAAGATTTTGATTGATTTTTGAAAAGATTCAATGTCACTAAGACATAATAAGTCAAAATTTACATAAGAGATTGATATTACCTCTAATCCAAGATTTTTAAACAATAGATTTACAATCTTTTTAATTACTTATTTGTTTTCATATATTTATTTAATACGAGAGTTAGACTTACTTAAATTTTTAATAAATCTTATCTTCACATAATCCTCCACATTTTCATTAAAAGTACAAAATTTTGATGTTCCTAATATATAGAAAAAGGTATATGATCTAGAAAAGAAAGATAAAACTTGGTGACAAAATCATAGAAATCGTTTGACTAACGAAGGGGACATTATGAAAGCAGGTTACTCATTTCTAAGTTTTGGTTCCAAAAGGTTAGGCAAGGAAAAGAAGGGGTGTGTACTTAATTGGCACTGTTTTCAAAGTTATTAAGTTTTGTATTTCTTATCTTGGTTAAATTTTGCTTACATTACGTTGTTATTATTATTATTATTATTCATGATGAAGTATTCATGAGAAATGAATCTCCAACCTGCCAGGAAATCCGCAGATTGTTTGCTTTCACACATGTGAGAGATCCAAGGTGAGGATTCTGGAAGGTGGTGCTGAGTACCAAGGTAGCAAAATAATGATATTGGGGAAGGTGAAAAATATGCAGTACTATCCACTGCTATAAATACTACAAAATTTCAAAAATGGGTTTTGTGATTTGTGCAAAGAATCTTTCGCATTTGTCTGCAAGCTTCAAAACTACACGTGCCAAAAGTCAGTGGCAGAGTTGAATGGTGCTTCCTATTCTAATCTCATTAATATATGTAATTACCGTTAATGCAAAATATTGTACAAGATTACTGCAGTGTTATTAATATCTTAATCATAAACTATTGCAGTAGCCAGAAATTTCAGGTATTAAATATGCAGTTCTGTGTTTTCCTGCGGCTTTGTCACTGAAATCTGAAACCACATTACCAGATTTTGCTATCTAGAAATTAATTAATAACGAGTTTATATATATATATATATATATATATATATATATATATATATATAATATTGGGTTTTCATAAGGTACTGAGAGGTTGTTTTTGCATTTTTTATATTGAATGACATAATTACGTAACATCAATCCCTCCATTTGGTAATAAAGCGATTTTGTGTGGTTTTGTCTTTATCAAGATGGTATAGGGGTATTTAATTATATTTAGAGTATGGATACAGAAAGTTTTGATGACTCATATACGGTTAATGTTAGAGAGGGGATATACATCTTTTTTAAGTAGGTTTGGTTCATGTCAGTAAATTTTGTGTATATTTTCTATTGATAACTCGACTTTTTTTCTATCACCACATTTGAAAGTTACAAGTTCGATGATTGACTTTTTAATTTTTTCTAATTTTTTCACCTTGACCTCAGTGACTTGTCATCTTTCCTTTCTCAGTTGATGCTTCTTGTAAGTAATTGATTAAACTAAGCTATGCTTTTAGTTTCTTAATTTTAATGTAATTTAAACTTAATTTATGTATAAAATTTTGATATATTTTAGTTTTCAAAATCTAAAAATGAATAAATATAATTATTTTATTCTAATTATTTTAATTTTTTTTACATATTAAATACGTTTCATGTTAGCATTTGAGTTGTTTACATTATTTTACATATTTTTATTTTAATGTTCGATAGGAAACTGTTTGACATATCAAAACATTTAACCTAATTGGATTAAAAGACTATATCTACTAAATTTTAAAGTTTGGAAACCAAAATATATAAAAAACATAAACAAATTCCAATTTCATGTAAAAGTTCATATACTTAAAACATAGTTAATTTTATAATTTTAATTTTGTACATAAGTTAGTATTATTGTTAATCTTCTTAAGCATATATTTTCTTTATTTCTTTATAAAAAGAATTTAAATTTAAGGGAAGAAATAATATGTCGTGGTGTCTTGTAAGAAAATAAATTAGATGAAAGATCACAATATGTATTTAAATAAGACAATTCTTTCACCAAAAAAACAACTTCAGAAAAGGTTTAATAAGCCCATGATTAGTTTTGCATTGAACTTCCTCCAACATGAATATCCCTAAATACCACATGTTATATCATACCAAATTGCTTTTCAAAGGGATTCTTAATCTATTGTTTCTGTTGTGAAATCCCCTGGTTCTTACTTCCATTAATAACGATACATAATAATAATAAAAGTTCAGAAATTTCATTTTAATATGCTCCTATGAAAAATTTCGAGCTACACTTTATAGTTAATTTTATGAAAAATGTTAAATGTATATTTTCATGAGGTATACCGATTGTACATTTCATAGGTTGATTAAATTAATATAATATTTTAGTTAAATTAGTATAAATGTTGATTAAATTAATGATTCCACCACCTTCTTTGATACATTATATCATATTATTATTTTTTAATTTAAATAAAAGTTTCTAAAAATATACGCGAGTTTAAAATTAAAAAATATGTAACTAAAGTAATAAAATTAATTTATCAATAAGTCGTCGGTTCAATGGATTTAGCAAAATCTCAAATTCAAATATCCCAAATGAAATAATTTAAAATAGATTCCACTAAAAAGTATACATTAGATTCTCCATATGTATTAATTATTAACTAAATTCATAAATATGTAACACCAATAGTATACATATTTTAAAAAAATAGTAGTAATCGTAATTTATGTCTGGAAATTAAAATAATAGTAGGTAGTTGATTTTAGGAATTTATTTTTATCTTAAAAAATATTTTCAGAAAGCAATTTGATAATATTATTTAGAAAACCATAAATGAAGGGAATCATATAAATCACGGTTTCTGACTTGTACTAGTGGTTTGAGACAAAGTGGCTACAAAATAATTTCTTAACAAATAATAATACTTTTAATATAACAATAAAGCAACAAATGGCCATGAATCACGATATCTACTCAAAAGCGGGTGGTATTACCTAAACACAACTAAAAAGTGATTCCGGTGACTTTCAATAAAGTACGTTTAAGTGGTCGTTAAAGAGGCCTTAGGGTTCCATTGCATGTGAATTGAGTAAAATTTATTTTCTGAATCACACTATACAATATTAAACAACAATTTGGCACGTTAAGAGTGAATATAATACAAGAATGGAGCAACATGATGGGGTACCCTAGAAAAATGAGTACTGAACACAAACACTGCTTTGAGAAAAGCAACGTTGAAGAGGAAAGGAAAGGAGAAAAAATGTGTTGAATGCAAAGGAGTGTTTGGTTTTCCTTTTTCTTGGTGGTACATGTGTTAGCGTGCGACAATAGACTTTACGGGTTGTCCGAACAAGCCACATGATTCTCTCTATTGTGTTTGCCAGGCTTTTATATTCATAAATTGTATAATTTCCTTTCCCTTCTGGGAAGAAAAAAATAACAGGTGCAGAAGCACTTCTCTGTGTAGCTTTGCATTCTACGCATGCCTCTATTGTAGAGCTTTTCATAAACTATATTGTTCTGTTTGGTGAGAAACATTGGTACTGTATATTTTTAATTGCTTAAGGAAAACAAATTACTTAAAGAAAGTTCTACAAATAAAAATATTTAGCTCTTTTTAGTTTAAGTGTGTTTTTATTAGGTTTAATGTCTCGGTAGGTCCCTATTTTCGGCGTGAATCTCAAATAGGTCCCTTTTCTTTTCGGCGTCTCAATTGGGTCCTTTTTTGTGTAAAATTGTAGCAATTAGGGGCCTGCCGTCAAATTGAACAAACGGCCGTTTAATTGTTTGTTACGTGGCATGAACAGTGTTTTCAGTAATCACAGGTGGAATTAAAAAAGAGTTTCAATTAAAAAGTATGAGGTTAAATCAGCTTTAGTGAGAGGGCATAGTGGGAAAAATGATTATGATTCCCATCTCACACTGACTTTCTATCAAACACCTTCTCTTCAATCTCGCGCCACGTAAGCCCTATCATCTTCCACCCACTGAAACCCTAACCCTAGTCGCCACTGCCGTTCCGCTTCCGCCGCTCCCGCCAATGCCGCATGTCGTCGCCACGGCCAGAACATCATCTCCTTCCTTTCTCGCTGGCGCATCAACGGACCACCACGGTGCCTCAACCAAGACCGCCGCCACCTTCCTTCTCCTTCGCGCAAGGGTTCGAAGCCACCACGACCGCCATCTGCGAGTTCGTCTTCGCATCACCAACATCTCGCCGCCGTCGCACAAAGTCACCGTCCTCTTCTCCACCACCATCAACCACGCCAGCCGCCGCGACACCACTCTTCTCACACGCAAATAATCGAACACACACCAGCCACCGCAACCTTCATCGTGCCTCTCCTCCATTGACGAAAGCTTGGCACAACCATCTTCATCTTCTCCATTCTCGGAACCCAATCGCACCTTCATCTCGGATCATCACCTCGCGATCTTCACCAACCATGCCGCGACCACCACTAACCTCCCTCACCTCGCGAGCTTCCTCGCCGTTGCCCAACCTCCATGGCAGCCATCACACGCCACCGCACCTTCCCACTCTACAATCGAACCTGCATAAAAACCAGACCTGCAAAGAAGAACCCAACAATCACAAATCGCGCACTGTTAGGCGCAGGACCCATGGCTTCCTCAAGCGGAACATGTTCGGGTTCATCCTCTCTGCTTCAGAACTCAGGTTCTGAGGAGGACTTGCAAGCGGTAATGGATCAGAGAAAGAGGAAGAGAATGACATCGAATCGCGAATCTGCACGGCGATCTCGCATGAGGAAGCAGAAGCACTTGGACGATCTGGTTACCCAAGTGGCTCAGCTGAGAAAGGAGAATCAGCAGATACTCACCACCGTCAACATCACCACGCAGCAGTTCTTGAGCGTTGAGGCTGAGAACTCGGTGCTCCGGGCTCAGGTGGGTGAGCTGAGCCATCGGTTAGAGTCTCTGAACGAGATCATCGAACTCTGGTTGTGTGTGAGAAGGAGAGGGGAAGATGAAGTGGGAATTCCCACTGTGCCCTTTCTCTAAAGCTGATTTAACCTCATAGTTTTTAATACAAAACTCTTTTTTAATTCCACCTATGATTACTGAAAACACTGACCATGCCACGTAATAAACAATTAAACGACCGTTTGTCCAATTTGACGGTAGGCCTTTAATTGTTACAATTTTACAAAAATGGGGACCCAATTGAGACGCCGAAAAGAAAAGGGACCTATTTGAGATTCACGCCGAAAATAGGGACCTACCGAGACATTAAACCTTTTTATTAATCTCTTAACTTAGTAACTCACTTGTTTTTCTATCCCGAGTTTAAAATGGATGTTTTTAGTTTGAAGCTTTCGATAAGTGATGCTTTGGATGTTATCAGAGTTAGACAAAGTTTATTAGATGACAATTATGCTAATATGATAATTAAGACATTCTTAAGAAAGAAGTTTGAACTTTGAAGCTTATTGTAAAATTCCTGAATTGACTCTTTACCTCCACATAGTTTGTGAGAAAAAAAGATGTGTTGGGTTGGATAACTATGTGTCTAAAAAAGTTCAACATAGTCGATCACATTTTATCTCACTATTTAAGGTAAGTGAAGACGGGTTATTGTTAAGATCTTGACAAGTGTACCGAATCGTTTCAAGTAATAAACTGGTAAGACTAAATAACGTTTTCCAAGAGACTCATGCAACACTAAACAATCGTATATTTTCTAACTAATATAAACTAAAGAATGATTCCATTTGGTAAGGTTTAAATGCGATTAAAATAAACGTACTGCGTGAATAATAAAATGAACTGTTGTAGCCAAAACACTTGGAAATGAATGAGATTTGAAATAAGATGAAATGGTAATGTTGGGGTTAGATTTCACCTACTTCACTTCATGCATATTAAAACTCATCTTCACTAAAATGCTAATGTCAACTTAATAGATTACTCAAAACCCAATTCCTTGATTTAAAGAGCCTAGACTTGCTTGTTGGATTTCAATTCCTTGAAAACCCTAATAAGTAACTCTGCATTAAGAAAGGAAGTTTATGACAACTAGAGGTCTTAGCTCCATTCCTAGATACTATGTTCTTTAGGTAGCTTACTCCATGTCAAGGTTCATGAGCTATTTTCCAATATCAAACAAACCCCAAAAATCAAGTTATAAATGGTCAAAAACATAACAAACATTAAGAAAAGGAGAAAAACCACTAGCATTCAATGCAAGAAGCTATATATTTATATATTCAAAGCATTTTCATATACATGAAGTTCAGAGGTTACATCCTTCCTCAACAAAAAATGAAGTTAGCTCTCCATTGTCATGGAGAGCTTGAGCTTACTATGGAAGAAATGGAAAGCAAAGGAAACCCAAGGAAGAAGAATAGAGAGTTCCCACATACCCAAGCTTGCTCCAAGAACGTGTTTTTGTGCTTCAGCTGCCAAAAGATCGCTCTCTCGTTGCATGATAGCCTTAAATAGGTTTAGGGTGCCACATCAGCAAATGTCGCGCTCAACGCCCAGACAGAGGGCGCCCAAGCGCGAGCTTTGCAGAACTGGATGGCGCTCAACGCCTTGGATGGGATGCCTAGGCGTGGGATTGCCAAACCAAATGGCGCTCAGCGCCTTGACTAGGGTGCCCAGGCGCCAAGTTTGCGTAACAAATGGCGATCAGCGCCCTATATGGAGTGCCCAGTTGTGATCTGCGAGGCAAATGGCGCTTAAGGCCCTTATAGGGGCGCCAAGCGTGATCTTGGCTTCATGAGATCAAGATTTTGATGCTCTTGGTGATTTTCCTAGGTTCCAACGCCTTGATTTGCTTTATGTACTTCCAAAGCACACAATAAGCCTACAAAATGAGAGAATTAATGATGAAAACTCCTAAGTGTAACCTAGACTACATAAATGTTACAAAAGCGAGATAAAAGAGAGAATTGAGCAAGTTGCAAGCTAAAAGAGAGTTAATTTGGTATAAAATGCACCTTAGGTAATGGTAAGAATTACTGTTATCAGTTACTTAGGTTACAAGAGAGACCAAAGTCACAAGAGAGACCAGAGTCACAAGAGAGGTTTATTTTTGCACTCCTTGGAAGAGAAAAAAAGAGAGAAATTTGTTGGCATAAATTTCTTCAGTCTAACTGTTGGGATCATCAATTGGAGGTTCGATGTTAAAGAAATCAACATTGCATTGCTGCTCTATTTTGAATTTCTCTTTCTTTGTTTTTTATATTTGAGAACATTATTGCTTTGATGCATTGACGGGTTATAAACACTTATTTGTGCTTTGACTTAACTCTTTTGTATCCATATTTAATCTTAGTCGAGCTTGATTTATTGACTTGTACTTGTGGGTTTTTACTTCCATATTGAGAATATTTTCTTACGTTAAAAATATTGGTATTCTCTTTTGTGATTATTGTTGTCATTTTATTTTATTATTGCTCCTCATGAATTCTTAAAAATTTTGGAGATAATTATTTCCAGTTACATACTTTGATATTTTTTGTTGTTATTTTCTTCTATCAAAGCACAAGATATTGTTTCCTTCATAAGGAAAGGAAATACTTTCAATATCTTCATACTTAAATCAACTAGCTTAGGTCTTTTTGTCGATCTCCTCTTTTACTATATCTACAATTCAACAAATCAAGGTAAATTAACTAGTATTTTGGAAAACACATTTTGAAGGGTTATTAAATATTTGTAATTATTAAAAATTGAATACTAAATTTTTTATATTTGAGACAAAATACACTAGTAAAATTTTAATTTTTAACGTCGGTTAAATACATTCTTTGGTGGCGGTTGTAACTGTCACTATTCTTATTTCTGTCAGTTACTCCACCAACATAGAAATTGATGCCATAAAGCTATAATAACATTTATTTAATATAGTTGAAATACCACTGTTAAAATTATTAGATTCGATTTTAACTACTGATAAATGTCCAAAATGAGTTGATTCTTAATGTTAATTTGATACATACCTTGTTATGATTATGTGTAATATCTGTGTTAACCACTTCAATTTAACTTGTTTTGCAAGTTTAAAAGATATTCAACAATCAAAGTTTAAATTTAAAGAAAAACAGAGAAATTCTAAGAAATTTACAGCAAACTGGATTAGCACGGCTACAACGCCAAAATATTGGGCTTGAGCCGCACGAAGAAAACCCATCATAGAAAGTTTCCTCAAGCTTTGACTTGACGCTTAAGCCATGAAGAATACTTCACATAGAAGCAATCTCCGGAGGCTTAAGCCTAGAATTGTGTAGCTTAGTTATAAAGGAAACCTACCTAGGAAGGAAACCTTATAGTTAATGATGGAAAAAGTTTCACTAACATTTATTTCCACGATCTTTTACAAGATGAGGAGCTCTCCTTTTATAAAAGAAGGAAAACTCTTAGGAGGAAGGAGAGTACATTAAACTAGATTCCTTTTTAAAACTTCCATTAGTACAAAAATAACGTATAAAGTCACGCGTTCAACGTCTAATCACTGAATATCCAACGTTAAAAATGACTGGTGGCATTTTTGTAAATAAATGCAATTATTAGATGTTGTTTAAAGTTGTAATTCGACGTCAATTTGTTATATTGGATAATTTTTGCGAAAATGCTTGGTGCGAAGGTGAAAATATATTTATGTATCACGTCGAATTCCCTAGAATTAGACGTCAAAAGAATATAAAACGTCAAATGCCCCAACATTAGACATTAAAAGGTTAATGAATTCAATAAAAATTTGAGCGTGAGGTTGAAAATTCATTCACTTTATCTTAGCACGCGATACCCTCTTCTCTGCTCAACACTAGTGCAAAAAAGACCTTTAACGTCACCCTTTAGACGTCTGACCCTCGAATATCCAACGTAAAAAATGACCGATGGCATTTTTGTAAATAAAACAACTATTTAGACGTCGGTTATGAAAGGGCCCGACGTCTAAATACTCATATACGTCGGCTCCCCCGAATGGACGCCAAAATTAAACGAAAAAGTTAAAAAAAAAAAATTTTATTCTATTTAGATGTCTGTTATGGAGGGAACCGACTTCTGAAGCACTTTAGACGTCTGTTAATTGGGGAAACCGACGTCTAAACCCTAAATCCATAAATTTAAAAAGTCACTTTTTGACTCCATTTAGACGTTTGATCCCGCCAATCCGACTTCTGAAGCACTTTAGATGTCTGTTAATTGGGGAACCGACGTCTAAACCCTAAATCCAGAAATTTAAAAAGTCACTTTTTGACTCCGTTTAGACGTCTGATCCCGCCAATCCGACTTCTAAAGCACTTTAGACGTCTGTTAATTGGGGGAACCGACGTCTAAATTTTGGCATTAAAACACCGTGAACGCGAGACAGCCGTTACATGCACTCATTGTTCATCATCTTCGTCGGTTTTTCTCTCTACGGGTTACGCTTTTCAGGTTCGTTTTCTCACTTTTGCACCGTTTTAAATTAATTTTACTCCGATTACATCATTCTTTGATGCATTATCTTTCATTTGAACCGATTAAAATGCGTTTTTGTTGGGTTTTGGTGCAGTTATTCTCGTGTCTTTAGGCGGCGTTCTATGGCGGCGGTTCCTTGCGTTTTGTACTCCTTCAATTCCCTCCACTACGTTTTTAAAACCATCCAATAAAAAAAATGTACAATACATTCTCTTCAACTAAAATATAAAGTTGTAAACTCGAATCACCATGAGTCAGGAGCAACCTCAAAGACGTCTAACCTGTATGGATCGGACGTCTATATAGACGTCAGACCGATATAGGTCCGACGTCTATAGAGACGTATGACCTAAAGGGTCCGACGTCTCAATAACGTTACCCATATAGACGTCGGACAGAGATCAGAAGTTAAAAGCCCAAAATAACAGACGTCTAAAGTCCTTTTTGCACTAGTGCAAACTTTTCTGGAACGAAGTTTGACAACCATCACATGTAATCTTTCTTTCATTTGTTACAAATGCATGTTAATTAACTACTTTATGTATGATTTTCGTTTGTTTTGACCGCTTATTTTTGTGTTTTTGTCCTTCATAGGCGCATTCTGCTTTCTCTCTCATTGGTGGCAATACTTTATTTCGACACCCACCTTTTGAAGGTTAGATTTTGTTTTCGTTTTGAAGAACTTATTTGTGGAACTTGTTTGTTGTTTTTCTTTTGTTGAACTTGTTTGTTGTTATTGTTTGGTTGAACCTATTTGTTGTTGTTTGATTGAACTTGTTTGTTATTATTGTTTGTTATTGTTGTTTGTTGTTGATATTACACTATACGTTCATAGTTCATGCTTTATAAAATACCAAAAACTGAAATTTATTGTTTTTCTATTTTTCAGGTCTCGTAGAGTTGTAAAACAGGATCACAATTAATTAAAAAAACAAATTTTTTTATTAACGTCGAATATTGACAAAATTCAACGTTAATTTGCTTTACTGTGAACGTCAAATTGTTCTATGTTCGACGTTAATTTAATGTCTCCCGATATGACGTTGATCTCAAATTCGACGTGAAAGGCCAAAAATCACCGACGTTATACAGTGTTTTTGTACTAGTGTTCCAATTGTCCAAGAGGGGTGAATGAGAACCTTCTCCCTTTAAAACCGTCCAAGGGGGATGCATGAGAGCCTTCTCCTTTTGAAGTCGTCCAAGGGGGATGCATGGGAGCCTCCTTCAAACTCTAGAATGTTCTTCAAGGCTTCAAACAAGCTAGAAGGGACACTCCTTACCTTTCTAAGGCCCAAAAGATGCTAGAAGCCCAAAACTAGTCCAATTGACAATTTCTTGACAACTCTGACCTTTGCTAACTATTTAACTCATAACTTCCTCCACAAAACTCCAAATTAGCTCTGATTGTTTTACTATTGGAAAGTAGACTCAAAGTGATTTCATTTGACTATAAGCATGTATTTTTTGAACCTCTAAACTGGATGTAGAGAAATCTTCAAAATCGTCTACGTTTACTAAACTTCTTGGATGGGTAGGTCCTTGGCCTAAATACAAGGCCTAAAGAAAGACATATGCATTTATTTAGAAGGCTTATGAGAAGGAAAAACAAGCTTGAACACTATCTTCATAGGAGTAGAAGTCCTTGATGTTTTTCTTATTCTTCCATTCTCTAAGCCTAATTCAAGTTGTAGCTCCTTAGATGGATCTCCATCAATGTCCCTAGATGGGGTTTCATCATACCCTCTCTTGAAAAACGATATGTCCTCAGATCGAAAATATATTTAAGGAAGCATAACTTTGGCTATTAATCTCCTCCTGAATCAAAGATGTACCTAAAAAAATAACAAATAGAAATTGAATGAATAGTGGTATTGACAAGAGGATATATCTAAAGAAAAGAACAAAGAAATAAGGCCTCTTGTGTTTGAAAAAGAAATTATGAGAAAGTTTATTGGCCTTCATTCCAAAATCATCTTTTCCTTCATTTTGTTTTAGCCATTGCTTTATGTAGTGCAACAAAACAAAGTGATGTTTTTGTTATGAAGAAAAATCAAAATGATTACTTTTTGATGATGAAGATTTCAAAATCATGCATACCTTCTTTTCTTTTTCAACATCTTCTTTAAAAGGTTGTTTGCTTAACAATTCTTCTTTTTTATTTTTTTTTTCTTTTTCAATTTTGATCTTTATTTTTATCTCATCCTCTCTCACTTGTTGAGGTGTGAGAGGAACTATAATTATTTTGCATCCCTTATGAAAGAAAATTATTTTATTGGTGTAGCCATCATGGACGGATCTATTAACAATGTCACACAAAACATTTTCATCATAATTGCCTATAGAAATGGGTATACTAACTTGGTTTTGGACTATTATACCACTATCATCCTTATTCCACTCAACTTTGTAAGGCTTTGGATGAAGTGTAATAGTCAAACCTAACTTTTCCACCAAACTTGAACTACAACAATTACAACTATCGTCACTATTAATAATAACATAACAAATGTGATAAAAAATCATTACATGTTGTATAGAAGAGATTCTCTCGTTGTGATTGTTTTAATTCATTTGGTTAGTTTCTAAGAAGACTGCAAACCAATAACAATGCACCTTCACAATGAAGAATTTCCTTTATAGAATCTAAAACTTCTTCTTCACTAGATGAAGAATGAGAGTCATCCAGGCTTCCAGTGTTTTGATCTTTCAAAACCATTATTCTTTTATGAGGACATTCAGAAGAAATGTGTCATCTTCCATAACACTTGAAGCATTGGACACTTCTTATTCTAGTTTCTTTTGACTTTTCGTCTTCTTTATTTTTATCTTGTGACCCTTCAAATTTATTTTTGGAGGGGTAGCCCTGCCTCTTGCACACAAAATAGTAGAACTTGTCACAATGAAAGAAGAACAAGAGGTCAAGTTCAAAATTATTATCAACACCCTCAATGCCCTTACGAACCAACTTTTCTCCAAACTTGCCCAACCACCACAACCTCCAGTACCACCATCACCTACTAGTGGTCCATGATGTTCTATTTTCAACCCTTTTAATAAGAGGGAGAAGATTAGATGCTAAAATATTTTTGGTAGGAAATAATTCTAAGGAGGGGATAACTTATTCAAGGGAAGAAATTTTTTATGGACACACATTCTTTTTTTATATATACTCTGATACCTCATTCTTTTTCTACTCTGATATATGATAATTATGCTCAATGTTTTCACCACTCTGATACCTTAATCATTTTATGATTACTCTGATACCTTAATCATTTTATGATTACTCTGATACCTTAATCATTTTATGATTACTCTGACCCCTTAGTCATCTTATGACTCATTACTCAAACACTTTAATATTGTTTCTTACATGCTCTGATATAATTTACTATGAATACTCTAATATATTGCATATATTGATTTATGACTTATGAAAGTCATTTTTCAATCATTTATATAATGTTCAAATAACTCTAAAATTGACTTACTTGCTATGATTTCATTCATACATACTATGATACTTTATGTGCTATGATACTATGAATTAATTATTTGATAAACCATGAGCTATGATTGATTTTGAATAAATGTTGAGTACTATGAATATAAAGCTCTGATATATATAATTCAATACTTTGATATCTTTATGATCTAATGCTATGTAAAGAAATCTAGATAACTATCTTTGTCTTGATACACATGAAAAATATTTTTAAAAAAGATAGCTAAAACAACTAGCATGATAGAATTGAATGAATATATTTGAACAACTTTATCACGTCTAGCAAAATCTTTGATAGCAAAATCTCTTATACCTTTTGTCTTAGCATAAGTATTTATTAAACATAAAAAAAGGGGAGATTGTTAAGACAATATCGTCTAAATGCTACAAGTTAAGACAAGGTCGTCTAAACAAACCTAGTTTTAAAGTTTAACAAAGCATTTGAAATAAATAGTGTTTAACAACGTGAACCGTCTATGATATTAAACGCAAAGCGCTAAACACTATATATTAAAAGTATCCTAAATGATATAAGTTACTCAAACATATAATGTCTAAACGATAATACTTGTATAATGCGAAAACGACTAAAATCATTTAAAACTTTATTGCATGTACGCCGTAGTACTTTCCTGTCTTTTGTGTTGTACTCTCTTTTTCTGTGTAGATAGTATCAGTACAATACCTTTACTAAAAAGCCTACATCAGAATTAGAAGAACGTTTAGAGATATGAAGATATTCTAGGAATGTTTCCTTCATTCTCTCTATCAGTCTCTTCCCAACACATCAGAATTGTCTCTGCAAAACGCTACATAGCTTCTAATCTAGTACAAAAGGCTACATCCCTATGTGAAAGCCAAAAGCTCTAAGTAACATATATTTTTCAAAGAAGCCTATATAAAGAGGATTTCATGAAATAACCAAGAATTATCTGTGCATACTATCTCTTGCTATTGTTTTCTTAAGCTTGCATAGTCTAACGCTTGTTCTTTGAAAAATAAGTCACTTTACTAGTTTTCGTAATCTCTTTGTATTGATTTTAAATCCTCTCTACGAGACTTACGTTTTCTATTCTTGTAATCTTGAAAACACTTTGCTATTTTCTTTCAAAAGTGAAGTAAAATACTTGTAAGTTTAACTGAGTGGAGTTAAAATTTTTAGTTAGTTAGACCAGTTCATATCAGGAGTGGTTATAATCATCCTAACTAGTTGGGTCAGTTGTATACTAGGAGCGATTAAACTTATTGTAATCCTTTGTGATTAGTGGAACCCCTTAAAAGTGCTTAAGAGAGAACTATACGTAGCTAAGTTTGGAGCGAACCAGTATAAAAGTAAGTGTACCTTATTGCTTTTGGTTTTCAAAGGTTTTCCCTAAATGTTGTTTTAAATATTTAAGAAATATAGATCGTCTAACTCCTGCAAAAGAAATTAAACATTGTTTTGCGAAAAGATTTAAAACTCTATTTAAGCCTCCCTTTCTAGAGATTTCCTGTGTTACACTCTCATCCTCCAACCGTCCAGATAATTATAGTAATTGGAATTACTCTAATAATGTTAAGCAAAAGACTATAATGAGATATCATAAACTGAACAACAAATAATCTTTATGATATTCGTTGAAATTTTTTTGACTCCACTGAAAAAAAAGGTCTACAATAACAAAGATTTTCCAATGTAAATGAAAAAAAAATAAAAAGAATCCTATCAACATGAATAATAAAAATTTAGTTGTTCGCAACCAAAATATAAAACTTCGAATAATTTCAAAGTCTTGGTCAAGCCATTGGTGCCCCTACCAAAATCAAGTTGAAGAAAAAAAAAGACATAAATATAAGAATATGAGAAACCTTAAGTTTTTGTTTTTAGATGAAATTTAGAATTATCTAATCTTGATTAATTTAATTAATCTTATAAAAGTTTAGAATTTCAATTTGTTTTAAAATTTTCTCACAAATAATATATTCCATCATTATGGTGTTAGGCCCAATATCAATTTAGTCAATAAGCCTAATGTTGATTTGGTCAACTATTGGATTTGGTCTAAAGAACTTTTAACTTTGCATCCTACTATGCTAAGGTTAAGGGGATTATGAGTATTAAACCTAATACTGATTGAGTTAATAAGCTCATTATCGATTGGATCAATGATTGAATTTGGTCTAAACAACTTTTAGTCTTACACTCTGTGATACTAAGGCCAAAGAACGATGTGGTGTTATTAGGTTTAGTATTGACTGGATTAATAAGTCCAATGCTGATTGATATGATAAATAAAATGCCAACTTGATTGATAATCATTAGGATAGTTATATATAGAAGACAAATGGTCAAATAAAGAAATATGTTAAAGAGGGAATATTGGAGTAAATAGGATGTTTGGAGAATAATAAAGACGGAAGGGAATTCAAGAGGTTGAGGAATGATGAGTATAAAGGGGCTTTGAGAAATGAAAAAAAAGGCATATTACTTTGAATACTTTTAGGTGCATGGTCTTAGTACTTTTTTTCTAGAACAATCATAAAAATTTTCAATTTTAAAAAAATAAATTACTCTTAAAATTCTATATTCAAAAATAGTATCAAGTTTTGTTTTAGTATTTTAGATTCAATTGATTAACGATAGAAAAGGAATAACCATCATCTTATGCATAAAGACTTTGACATTAGTTGATAAATTAAAAAAAAAAATGCTTCTAACATAATATTGATACACAATGTAGCATGTTCAAATAACGTACAAATCAAACCAAAATAAGTTTTGAGGTTTAAAGGGAAAAGCCTAAATCCTAAATTAATTTCTTTGTTCTTTTTTGTTAAGGGGGAAGGTAGCAAAAGCAATAAATAAAAAAACTAAATTTTAACCAAACAAAACTATATAGAAACCTTCAGCAGTGGGGTAAGATAATGGATTGGGCTGCCATAGCATGAAACATTTTAAAATTATTATTTATGGAACAAAGATTATCCGAATCCATTATACTCTATCATGTCATAACTTCAAATAACATTAATTTTCATAATCAATGTCCATAAAGTTTTGAACATATATAGTTCAATCCACCTGTTACACCTATGCTCTTTTGATTACACAAACTTCTCGTTGTCCTTGATCGCTTTCTGATAAGAGGAATCCTCTGGCTTATTGTCGTAATGTAGTAATGCAATAAAACTCCTAAGAGCACGTCCCCCAGTAGGATTAAGTAGAAGAAGACTAAATCCAAATTGGCAAATAGGGATCAACAAGAAACTGCATACTGCACTTATAATTACTAAAACCAATTGGAGTGAATCATTATCTATAACTAGACCTAAAAAAGATAAAAATACAATTGGCAATGATGAAAAGGAAATATACACACACAGTGTTGCGAACAAAGTTGCCTTACGTGCCAATTCAGAGTCAAAAGTTTGAGCCACCAACATCAGTATACATGCAGCTGTAGAACTAAACATGGCTACTGTAGTATAGATGCTGAAAAGCCAGAAACCTGGATCCTGAGCCAGAACAGCCTTCCCTCTTTTTTTTGAATTTGGGTCATCAGAACTGTATAGACCTCCTGGAACACTAAAAAAAGCAGTAAATGTCAGAGTGACAATCAAAGTGGCCGCAACTAAGAATGTGTTGGGATCTTTTAAATGCAAATCCCTTTTGGGTGATTGTTGGCGTTGAAGACGCAACATGCCATTTAACTTCAAGGATACGCCAGCTTCGATCAAAACCAAATTGGCTAGAAACTGCTGGAATTAGAAAAGTTAAGACAAAAAAGTGTAGAAATTAGCATAAGAAGTTATGCATCATCAACAAGTAGAATTCGAGTTGTGATTTGCAGCAAATTATAAAACTCTATTATTCAGACATATTCCTGATGAAACCAAAACATTAGTTCTCACTCAAATATCGTATAGTAGAATTTATTCCATTTTGTCATTTTTTTATCTATTCTATCCTCTTTGATACACACATGGTACTCTATAGCATGACTTGGGGTGAAACCCTAGTATATCATTCTTAATCATACCTTTCGCGGTGTTAGGTTCAATATTGACTGGATTAATAAGTTCAATGCTGATTGATATGATAGATAAAATGCTAACTTAATTGATAATTATTAGGATAGTTATACATAGAAGACAAATGGTCAAATAAAGAAAGGTGTTAAAGAGGGAATATTGGAGTAAATAGGTTGTTGTGAGAATAATAAAGACGGAAGGGAATTCAAGAGGTCGAGGAATGATGAGTATAAAGGGACTTTGGGAAATGAAAAAATGGCATATTAGTTTGAATACTTTTAGGTGCATGGTCTTAGTACTTTTTTGCTAGAACAATCATAAAAAACTTCAGTTTTAAAAAAATTAAATTACTCTTAAAATTCTATATTCAAAAATAGTATAAGTTTTCTTTTAGTATTTTAGATTCAATTGATTAACGATAGCAAAGGAATAAGCATCATCTTATGCATAAAGACTTTGATAGTAGTTGATAAATTAAAAAAAAAAAATTGCTTCTAACATAATATAATAATATTAAAGGAATGACACAATATTTGATTGCCTAATATTAAAGGAATGACACAATATTTGATCCTATAATTCTTCATCTATTAAAGGAATGACAGGTGCACAAATCTGCACAAATTATAATAATATCTAAATTATAACTAACACAATATTTGATTGCCTAATATCCTTTAATAGAATATTTGGCACATCTTAACACTCTCGCTCAAGTTGGTGCATGAATATCACACATTCCCAACTTGAATAGAGACTCATTAAACAATCTTCTTGATACTCCTTTGGTGAGAACATCAGCCAACTGCAATTCTGATCTTACAAAAGGAAATGAAATTATTCCAGCTTCAAGCTTCTCTTTGATGAAATGTCTATCAATCCACATGCTTTGTTCTATCATGTTGCACAGGATTGTGAGCAATTGCTATAGCTGAAGTATTGTCACAGTACAAACTCATAGCTTCATTTTGTGTAAAGCCCAAATCTGATAGCACATTTTTAATCCACAAAAGTTCACATACACCTAGTGCCATGCCTCTGAATTCTGCTTCAGCACTAGATCTTGCTACTACAGGTTGTTTTTTACTCCTCCAAGTTACAAGATTTCCTCCTACAAAAGTAAAGTATCCAGAGGTAGATCTTCTATCATCTTTTGAACTTGCCCAATCTGCATCAGTATACCCTTCTACCTTTAAGTTTTCATGATTTGAGAACAAAATTCCTTTTCCAGGAGTGGACTTCAAATATCTCAAAATCCTTTCAACAACATCCATATGAAGCTTCCGTGGGTCATGCATAAATTGACTAACAACATTCACTGCATAGGTGATATCTGGACGTGTATGGCACAAATAAATTAATTTTCCTACCAGCCTCTGGTATCTTCCTCTGTCTATGTTTGCGGAATTTGAGCATTGAAAGAGTTTATGATTTTGTTCAATTGGTGTATCAGCTGGTTTACTCCCAAGCAGCCCAGTTTCCGATAGTAAATCAATAGTATATTTTCTTTGACATAGAAAAATACCATGTTTTGATCTAGCTACTTCAATACCTAAAAAATATTTAAGATTTCCAAGTTGTTTCATTTGAAATTCAGATGCAAGGTATTGTTGTAAACTAGAAATCTCATCTTGGTCATTTCCTGTAACAATCATGTCATCTACATATATAATCAAAGTTGTAATTTTTCCTTTTCCTCTCTTAAAAAATAAGGTGTGATCAGAGTTACTTGCTCTATAGCCAAAAGCCTTCATAGACTTGGTAAACCTTCCAAACCATGCTCTTGGGGATTGTTTTAATCCATATAAATTTCTTCTGAAATTTCTCCGTGTAGGAAAGCGTTTTTCACATCAAATTGTAGAAGAGGCCAATCTTGGTTTGCAGCTAGCGACAAAAGTATTCTCACAGTATTGAGTTTGGCTACTGGTGTGAACGTCTCTTGGTAATCTACACCATAAGACTGAGTGTAACCTTTAGCCACAAGTCGTGCTTTATACCTCTCAATAGTTCCATCAGCTTTATGCTTAATTGTAAAGACCCATTTGCAGCCCACAGTTTTCTTCCCTTTTGGTAAGGACACAAGATCCCAAGTGTTGTTTTTTTCTAAAGCTGTCATCTCCTCAACCATTGCTTCGGTCCATCTAGGATCTCCCAAAGCTTCCTGTACATTACTAGGAATAGAAATTGAAGATAATTGAGATACAAATGATGCATATGATTGAGATAACCTATGAGATGACACATATTTACTAATGGGATATTTAACTTTGGCTTGGAGGTCTGGTTCATATTTAATTGGAGGTTGACCACGGTTAGAACGAGGTGGATGAATATATTGAATAGTAGTAGACTCGGTGTTTGGTGTGTTGGTGGTCTCACGCAGAGAAGAATAAATTCCATGATCAATTTCATTAGTATTATCAGAGATAGGATCAGAAGGTACCTCTGAAGAGTCAAGTTGAACCTGTGGAGAAGATTGAGCCAATTGGTTATGATCAGAAGACACTGTATTATCCAGAAAAGAAGGGTCCATATTTAGGATTGGCTCACTTCCTGCAGAATGATCCTCACACAATAATTTATCTTCACAATCAAACATACCAACATCATGATTATGCACTTCACTTTCATTGCCTCCCTGAAGTGGAGAATCAACATAAAAAAATTCATGCTCATTAAATGTCACATCCATAGAAATATAAAATTTCCTTGATGGTGGATGGTAAGCACAATAACCTTTTTGAGTTGATCCATACCCAACAAAAACACATTTTATCGCTCGTTCTTCAAGCTTTGTACGTTGATGTGGGTGTAAGTGAACATATATAACACATCCAAAAATATGAGGTGGTAAATAAACTATGGGAGGAAGGATACAATGATCAGACAACACATCAAAAGGCCTTCGAAAGTTAAGCACACTAGAAGGAGTTCGATTAATTAAATAAACAGCAGAGCTCACAGCCTCACCCCATAAATGAGATGGGACATTACCATCTATCAAAAGTGATCTTGTCACCTCTAATATATGTCTATTTTTCCTCTCAGCCACTCCATTTTGTTGTGGTGAATAAGGACATGTAGTTTGATGCAAGATGCCTTTAGAGTTCATGAACTCTATTAATTCGGTCTTAAAATATTCTCCTCCATTGTCTGATCGAATGACCTTAATAGATGTGTTAAATTGTGTAACAATAAAATGATAGAAGGAACGAACCACATCAAACACATCACTTTTATATTTAAGCAAATGTACCCAGGTTACCCGAGTACAATCATCAACAAAACTGATAAACCATTTTTTTCCATTATGTGTAGATTGCGGGGCAGGGCCCCAAACATCTGTGTGAATTAATGAAAAAGGAAAATTAGTTTTGTTATTGCTTAAAGGAAACACAACACGATGATTTTTTGCCAAAACACAAGTTTCACAAAAAAAATCAGAAATATTGCATTTATGAAATAGTGATGGAAATAGTTTTTTTAAATAACCAAAAGAGGGATGTCCCAACCGTCTATGCCACAACCAAATTTCTCTTTTGTTTTTATCTTGTATGTGATCGTTCGCAAGACAAGTCAATCCTTTTTTATGGTTTGATTGTGAGACATTTTCAAGATAATACAGTCCTTCACTCTCTCTACCACTAGCAATCTTCTCCTTGGAATGGATGTTCTGAAAAAGACAATGGGTTGGGTAAAATAAGGCAACACAAGAATGTGATTTGGTTAACTTGCTGACGGAGATAAGATTACAGTTTAATGTAGGAACAAATAAAATATCAGGAATCGATAAGGAGGGTGAAAGGGATATAGTACCTATACCTTCAATAGGAGATGAGACCCCATTGGCATTAATAATAACAGTTTTAGAACAATTAGAGGAAAAATTAGTAAATATATGAGGATCACAAGTCATATGATCAGTAGCACCCTAATCAATTATCCAATCACTATCCTTAGTAACAACAGAAAGATTAAGGGCAGAGTTAGATATACCTGACTTGGTCACAAATCCGGCAACAGTAGAAATATAACTCTTGAAAGCAGCGGAAGTTCCAGAATCATGTTTCTCCGATTGATTGTCATCGGAAGAAGCCATCAGAAATATTCAATGAAAAAAATCACTGATTCCTATATCTTAGAGGATATCAGTGTTGGCTCTTGATACCATAATAAAAGTTTTAAAGAATAATTCTGATGTATTATTTCAAAGAGTAGAGTACCATATATATATATATATATATATTTAAGGATCCTATAATCCTTCATCTATTAAAGGAATGACAGGTACACAAATCTGCACAAATTATAATAATATCTAAATTATAACTAACACAATATTTGATTGTTTAATATCCTTTAATAGAATATTTGGCACATCTTAACAACCAAGTTGCCTGACGTGCCAATTCAGTGTCAGAAATTTTAGCCACCAAGATCAGTAAACATGCAACTGTAGAACTAAACATGGCTGTTGCATTCAAGATGCTGAAAATCCAGAAACCTGGTTTATGAGCCAGAACAGCCATCCCTATTTTTTTTTGAATTTGGGTCATCAGAACTGTATAGACCTCCTAGAATACTAAAAAAAGCAGTAAATGTCAGAGAGAGAATCAAAGTGGCCACAACTAATAATTTTTCGGGATCGTTTAAATGCGAATCCATTTTGGGTGATTGTTGGCGTTGAAGATCCAAAATGCCATTTAACTTCAAGGATGCGCCAGCTTCGATCAAAACCGAATTGGCTACAAGCTGCACGAATTAGAAAAGTTAAGAAAAAAAGAGTTTAGAAATTAGCATAAGAAGTTATGCATCATCAACAAGTAAAATTCGAGCTTTGGTATGTAATGAGAGAATAAAATGAAAATATGCAGCAAATTATAACTCTATTATTCAGACGTATCCATGATGAAACCAAAAGATTAGTTCTCACTCAAGTATCATATAATAGAATTTAATCTATTTTTGTCATTTTTTTATTTTATTTTATCCTCTTTGATACACACATGGTACTCTATAGCATGACATGGGGTGAAACCCTAGTATATCATTCTTAATCATACCTTTCGAAGAGTCTTCTGAGTATTTAATTCCAATTCAACAATATCTCGAGCTGTTAAATCGCGGTTATCGGTGATATTCACGTTAATCCTTTGGTCTTGTGCTATATAATACAGAACTTTTGGAAATAAATTTATGGAAGCCAAATGCAATGGCTGTTTCCATCATTATCTCTATGTCATATACACTAATTAATATCAATTGTCTTGTGCAGAGATTCAAGACTCCTACTCCAATTCCTGAGAAGCCACTTACATTCTTAAGGAAAGCAATTGCAAAACATTTAGTTAGATTATATAATAGTTCATAGTTATTAGATTTAAAATACATTAGAACATGTTGATTTATAGTTATTAGACTTTGTACATTATATGATGTAAATATTGACTATTGTGTTGAATTTGTGTTGTTATGATATTGTTTGATATGTAGATATATTTTTGTGATAATGGATATCACAAAAACAGACCTACTATTAAAAAATATTGTAGGAGAATAGGCCTCGGTTGTTGCAAAACCGAGGCCAAAGGTTACACGAAAATTTTAAAAAAAAATAGGGTTTTGGTCGCGGTTCAAGCAGGAACCGCTGTCATATCCCAACGTTATTACGTCGGTTGTGGCAAAACCGAGGCCAAAGGTTACACGAAATTTTTTTAAAAAAAACAGGGTTTTGGCTATGGTTCAAGCAAGAACAATTGTCATATCCCCAGGTTATTACCTCGGTTGAAACCGCGGCCTAAAGTGTCAGACCTTTTTACCTCGTCTGTATATGCCACGATTCTAAAATCGAAGTGTATATTAAAAAACAACCGTTGTCGTTTCCTTTTGCTGTACTAGTGTAATAACATATTAAATCATATTAAAAGGTTAAAATAAATTAATTATTTATCAATTTTAAATTAAAGACAAAATTTTAAAAAATATGTAAAAAGTTAACATAACCTTTAACTGTTTTTGAAAAACGATTTTATGTTTAGTTCTTCACCGATTTTCGGACTGTTGAAGCTTTGAATAATTTTCAAAAGTTGGTAAAGACTCGAATATTTTCTAAAATCGTTTAAATTTTTAATGATTTTCAAAAATCTTTAATAATTTTTAAAAACTGTTTAGACTTTTAATGATTTTCAAAAATGTTTAGATCGTAAACGATTTTCGAAAATCGTTGTTGAAGATTTTCAACATATATTTTAAATAATTATAATAATTAAAATCAGAATTTGATTTTCTGAAAAAAAAATTCTAACATATATCTCTTTGTGAAAATTATTAAAATAAGAAATTAGAATTTGGTTTTTCAAAAATTGAATTCTGCCTTACAAAACCGTGCTATTTCATATACGCTATCTTCGTAAATTAAAAAAGAAACTACATTAGATGAGAAAAAAAAATCCTGGGGTAAGGTTGAACCACCTTCATCTGATAAGCATAATCCTAATTCATGTGAAGACTCTAGTTCTAATCCAAAGTCTGGCAGTGCCTCTCTTGAGTAAAATAATTCCATAAGGAAAGGCTTGGTTTAAAGCCAGTGTCTCTGAGAAACCAGGATCTCTGTTTAAACTTTAACAAAGCTAATTAAATAACCCTAAATTTAAATTTGTAAACCTGTATTAGATACCTCATAAAATATTTAACAAAGTTAATGTCGGAGGATTAAATTTACGAGTTTCTATAAAAGAAGAAATAAAAATGAATTAAAGTTTCAAAAAGGAATTGCATGAGAATTGAAAAATCAAAATCATATTTAACACTACTTTGAATACTTTAGGTGTTTGGTATTAGTATTTTTTTTTTTACTAAAACAATCATCAAAAGTTTCAAGTTTTTAAAAAATAAATTACTGTTAAAATTCTATATTCAAAACAGTATCATGTTTTCTTTTAGTATTTTAGATTAAATTGAACGATAGCTAAGGAATAACCATCTTATGCATAAAGACTTTGATATTAGTTGATAAATTAAAAAAAACAAATTGCTTCTAACATAATATTGAGACACAATCTAGCATGCTCAAATAACGTCCAAATAAGAGCAAAAAATGTTGAGGGTAAAAGGGAAAAACCTAAATCCTAATTTAATTTTTTCGTTTCTTTTTGTTAAGGGGAAGGTAGCAAAAGCAATAAATAAGCAAAATAAATTTTAACCAAACAAAACTATCAGCTAAAATAGAAACCTTCAGCTGCGGGGTAACAAGAAGATTACATAGATTTTGGATATGTTGCCACAACATGAAACATTTTAAAATTATTATGCATGGAATAGTAATCTTATGTTCTTTAAATTAGTGCAAAGATTATTGATAAACAATTTGGCAAGTGTACCAATTGTTATTGTAGTAATAAAATATCGTCCTCTGAGATTGAAATAGTTGAGTACTAGATTACTAATTCGTATAATTTTGAGCAACCATAAGTAAAATAGTGAACATAAACAAATGACAATTCAATTAAGATAAACAATGTTAGAGAATTGAATTTTTGTATGCTTTCATATAAATTCTTAACCCTTCCTAATTGATGTGCAAATTATAATTATCTCATTGAGTTTATTAAGAGATTGAGTTTATTAAGAGCTTGTTTACCCTAATCCCTTAGATAGGCAAACGTATTCATCAAATTCTAACCCCCAATCCCTTAGGCCAGTTATAAAATTTAATGAAGTTATGGAGAACAATTACCATCTCAATTGTAAACTAATTAGCTATGCCCAATTTCCCAATTGTGACAATTTCTAATCTGCTCTATTTACAATCGCAAGCAATCCCCAATTTTCCAATTGTGAAACTGCTCATAGAGAAAGACATTCAAAACATAAATAGAACACTGAGATAAATTAAAATTAACAAAACATCAATTGAAAAGGTTCAGAAGTTATAATCAAAGTACTAAATCAATTCTCTAACAAAAGGAAATTAGTTCTGCATACTGGAATAAAAAATCACCCAAAAACCCCAGGGAGAAGAAGAAGAAATTTGCGTTCTAGATCCTCTTCGTGTCCGTCCGTTCAATCCTCTCCGTGTCCGTCCGTTCAATCCTCCATCCTACGTGCGTTCCCCCTCTAAATTAGTGGAATTGGTCCGTTACTTCTCTTAGTAACTGTCTCTTTTTGTTTTTATGCTTTTTTTCTTTAATCTTTAATTTCACGTAATATAAAATCCACAATCTGGGTGTGAACCTCTCTGGTTTCCATTCTGCACACCTTAGTTAATTCCACAGGTTGTGGAAAAAACGCAGCTCAGTTATGGAGCTCTCTAGTTTTGAGTCTACATCTCCTGAAGCAAATCCACAGGTTGGGTAAAAAACCATAATTCAGTTGTGGCGCTCTCTGATTTCACCTCTACATCTTAAGCACTTATTCTTCCTGATTTGTGATTTTAACCCTCATAAAACACCTATTAACAAGAAAAAACACAAAATCCAACTGTATGATCCGAAACAACTATAATGCTTAACAAAATGATTCAATTAATATAATTATGCATGCAAATGGCCTAAACTAACTACTAATGCAACTACATTTTATTTACCTATCAATTATCTCAATCCATTATACCCTTTTACATCATAACTTCAAATAATAGATATTCATCTAATAACATGCTAAATATTAATTTTCATAATCAAAGTCCATATAATTTCAACATATAGTTCAATCCACTTGCTACACATGCTCTTTTGATTACACAAACTTCTCCTTGTCCTTGATCGCTTTCTCATAAAATGAATCTTCTGGCTTATTGACGTAATCTAGTAATCCAATAAAAATCCTAAGACCACGTCCCCGAATAGGACGAAATTGAAGAAGATTAAATCTAACCAGGGAAAAGGACAAGAATACACTTAATATTTGTCCTAAATAAATTAAAATTAGTACGAGTAAATCATTAGGGTCTAGAACTAGAATTATAGCACTCCAAAATACAACTGGCAATACTGAAAAGGAAACAAGCAAAAACTGTATTGCCCACCAAGTTGCCTTATGTGCCAATTCAGCGTCAAAAGTTTGAGCCAACAAAATAAGTGCAGATGAAGTTGCCGAACTAAACATAGCTATTGTGTTTAAGATGGTGAATAAAATGAAAAGTGGTGTATGAGCCAAAACAGCCTTCCCTCTATTTTTTGGATTTGAGTCATCAGAACTGTATAGACCTCCTGGAACAGCCAAAAAACCAGTAAATGTCAGAGTGACAATCAAAGTGGTCACAACTAAGAATGTGCTGGGTTTTTTAAAATGCAAATCCCTTTTTGGTGATTGTTGGCGTTGAAGGCGCAACATGTCATTTAACTTCAAGGATACGCCTGCGTGTATCAAAACCGAATTGGCTAGAAGCTGCACGAATTAAAAAAAGTTAAGAGAAAAAAGAGTATAAAAATTAGCATACGAAGTTATGCATCATCAACAAGTAGAATTCGAGTTGTGATTTGGTATGTAATGAGAGAATAAAATGAAAATATGCAGCAAATTATTGTAAGGAGGTTCAACACACACATACACATACATATATCCACAGTGGGACTTTGTTTGTACCCAACAATTATAACTCTATTATTCAGACATATTCACGGTGAAACCAAAAGATTAGTTCTTACTCAAATATCATATAGTAGAATTTTATCTATTTTGTCATTTTTTATTTGATTTTATCCTCTTTGATCCACACATGGTACTCTATTGCATGACATGGGGTGAAACCCTAGTATATCATTCTTAATCATACCTTTCGAACAGTCTCCTGAGTCTTAAATTCCAATTGAACAATATCTCGAGCTGTTAAATCGTGGTTATTGGTGATATTCACGTTAATCCTCTTGTCTTGTGCTATAAAATACAGAACTTTTGGAAATAAATTTATGGAAGCCAAATGCAATGGCGAGTTTCCATCATTATCTCTATGATTTATAGCACACTGATCGATCTTCTGATTCCGCAATAGGTGTTGTACCACTTTAGTTCTTCCATACTTCGCTGCAATGTGAAGAATATTTTAACCTTTTTGATTGAGTAGAACATAAGGATTAATGGGCAATTCATGTCGAAGGAATTCTTCGACCACCTCAACATGACCCCTTTTGCAAGCAACATGAATGGGAAAACTTCCCTTCTTGTTCCGTTCTAGGAGACTTTGGTTTGATTTCTCTGATAAATTTTGTAACAATATACGAAATCCTTCAACATAACCAGTGTAAGCTGCATAATGAAAGGGAGTACCCCCTTCTTCATCTCTCAAGTAAATTAGCTCCTCTCTTTTCCCTAATATCTCTCTTATTAGATCTAGAATTCAACAAAACAATGTAAATTAATTAAAATCTTGCAAACAATAAGATTAAAAAATATTAAATACATATATTGTACTAACAGTTTTCAAACTATTTAGAAATTAAACATTAAATAATTATGTTTTTTTGGTCTATTAGAATAATATCATTTCAACCCTTTAAATCGACTTTATAGTATGTAAAAATGTCATAAAGAGATGGCAAAGTTGGTAAGTGTTGATTCATACAATAGGTAAAAGTATTTTAAAATATATATATATATATATATATATATATATATATATATATATATATATATATATATATATATATATATATATATATATATATAACAGGCAGACATTTCAAATCTATTTAATTCGTTGATAATGAATATTAGCTATAACGACATTTGGTGTGAAGAATTAATACCAGGATTCCTTTCTCGAAGGGCTGCATGGAGTGGAGAGTTTCCGAAACACTGTGGAAGTGGTTGATCAGCAGGAAAGGGAATTTGTAACAGAAGATTCAAAATTTTCAGATCTGGACTCATAACTGACAAGAACAGTGGTGAAGACCTGGACTTGTTCAGATAATGTGCAACAGGCTCATCTGCATGTAAAATCTCTTCAACCACACCAAAATGGTCACTATAGACAGCTTCATGTAAAGGAGTATTCCCATACTCATTTGTTTCTCTTGTTATCTCCTTATCCTTCAAACCATCGTGTTTTGACTTCTCTATGGCATACTGAGACAGAACAAGCTTGACTATAGTGGAGTTCTTGGACCTCACAGCAACATGAAGTGGAGTATCACCTCTCACATTTCTCCTAGTAAGAAGCTCAGGAAATTGACAAGAAATCAACTCTGCAATCTGTTCACTCCCAAAATCTGCGGCCACGTGAAGCAGTGAATCACCTGCCCATGTTACCTGATCAAAAATATCAGACAAAGGCACCTTCCTTTCTGCACATTCTTTCCCCAACACATCAACAAAGTTGTTGGGAAACAGCGGTACTTGTTCCCTCCTCTGTGAACCCCAAAATGGGAACTATGCGGAAGCGTAAAAAATGAAAGCGTAGGAAAAGAGAAAATTAACACTGGAAATTTTAACGTGGAAAATCTTCTCGGAAAAAACCACGGGACCTAGTCCAGAAAAATATCTCCACTATAAAAGTAGGATTACAGTGTTTCTCTCACTCTCTGAGGATCTCTCAATAAATCTCACCCTCTCGGATGGTATACAAAATTCTCTGTATCACACACTCACAAAATAGACTCTCTCTATTTTTCTCTCACACAATTGTGACTTCACTTCTCTCTCACGTTCCCTCCTATGGTTTCTCACTCAAAAATTTGAGTGGCTTTGCTTCTCTGTTGGTGTGTCTTCACTTCTTTGCTTCTACCCTTTTATAGAAGGGCTTCACACAAAATACCAAAACAGCAAAGCTTAAAACATGGAGTAAAGCATGGAGTAAAACATGGAGTAAACCATGGAGCAAAACATGGAAAAGCATTGACCCTTAATTTAGGGTGTGGGACCCATTTATGTTTATCCAACAAAACTCCCCCATAAACTTAAATGGATCTTCTTTCCCATCTTTGCATCTTGACTTAGTTGAAAAAAGGTACTACGACACCAGCACCTTCACAACAATCTTCAACCTTCTTGGTTGGTATTGACTTAGTCATCATATCAGACCAATTCAAGTCTGTATGGATTTTCTCTATCTTTAATTTCTTCTCATCCAGCGCTTCTCGTATCCAGTGATACCGCACGTCGATATGCTTCGAGCGTGAATGGAACATGGGGTTCTTGGTCAGATGGATGGTACTTTGATTATCACAGTTCACCACATAATCGTCTTGATTATGTCCTAATTCACTTAGGAAATTCTTCATCCATAACATCTCTTTAGAGGCTTCAGTCACCGCTACATACTCTGCTTCAGCAGTAGACAATGTCACACATTTTTGTAGCTTTGACTGCCAAGAAACAGCTCCCCCTGCAAAAGTAATCAGATAACCTGATGTTGACTTCCTTGAATCGACATCTCCAGCCATGTCTGAGTCTGAATATCCGATTAGCTTTAGATTTCCATTGCCAAAACACAAGCTTCTTTTGGCAGATCCTCTTAGATACCTCAGTATCCACTTAACAGCTTCCCAATGCTCCTTTCCTGGATTTGACAGGAATCTGCTCACAACTCCTACAGCATAGCCAATATCTGGCCTTGTACAAACCATTGCATACATAAGGCTACCCACGGCAGAAGAGTAGGGTACCTTGCTCATTTCTTCTTTTTCTTCTTCATTCTTTGGACATTGCGACTTGCTGAGTTTGAAATGTCCAGCGATTGGAACACGAGCAGGTTTGGCATTGTGCATGTTGAACCTTTTGAGAATCTTCTCAATGTAATCTTCTTGAGATATCCATAGCATTCTTCTAGAACGATCTCTGGAGATTTTCATTCCAAGTATCTTCTTTACTGCACCCAGGTCTTTCATGGCAAAAGACTTGCTCAATGCTTTCTTGAGAGCAGCTATTTTAATTTTGTCCTTTCCTACAATCAACATATCATCAACATACAAGAGAAGTATGATAGACTCACCATTTTCATAATGCTTCACAAACACGCAATGGTCTGCGGAGGTCTTCTTGAAATTATGTTGGATCATGAAGGAATCAAATTTCTTGTACCATTGTCTTGGAGCTTGCTTCAGACCATAGAGGCTTTTCTTCAGATGACACACCAAGTGTTCTTTGCCTGGTTCTTCAAAACCCTCTGGTTGCTTCATGTAAATTTCTTCTTCTAGGTCTCCATGTAAGAATGCTGTCTTGACGTCCAGTTGTTCAATCTCCAGGTCTAGTGTTGCTGCCAGACCGAGAATCGCTCTAATGGATGTCATCTTCACCACTGGTGAGAAAATTTCATCAAAGTCTATTCCTTTCTTCTGGTTGCATCCCTTCACGACAATTCGTGCTTTGTACCTTGGGCTTGGGTTGTTCTCTTCATTCTTGAGCTTGAACACCCATTTGTTCTGCAATGCTCTCCTTTCTTTTGGTAGTTCTACCAAAACATAAGTCTCATTTTCCTTTAAGGATTGCATCTCTTCTTCCATGGCTTGCAACCATTTGCCTTTGTCTTCCGTCTCCATTGCTTCTACAAAGCTTTGAGGTTCACCTTCATCAGTAAAATTAACATATTCATCTGAAAAATACCTTCTTGACGGTTGCTTCTGTCTTGTTGATCATCTCAATTGGGGTTCTTGTTGCGGAGCATCCTCAATTGGTTGATCTTCTTCCGTCAGATTAGGTTGATCTGTTTCTTCAACGATTTCATCAAGTTGTAACTCTGGTTCGGCTTGATGAGTCTCTCCCCCTGAGTTGTTTATCACAATAGGGTTTTGATCACTTATCAGCTTAAGTGTTGGTTTCTCCACTTTCTTGATGTCTTGGATTGTCTGATCTTCAAAGAACACCACATCTCTGCTTCGAACAATCTTTCTGTTTGCAGGATCCCATAATCTGAAACCAAATTCATCTCTTGGAGAACCAAGGTATATGCACTCTTTCGCTTTAGCATCGAGCTTTGCTCTTTCATCTTTCGGAATGTGAACTGATGCCTTACATCCGAAGACTTTCAAGTTGCGATATGAGGCCTTTTTACCGGACCATACTTCTTCTGGTATCTTACCGTTTAATGGTCTTGAAGGTGATAAGTTGATCAATTGAGTTGCTGTTAGCACTGCCTCCCCCCAGAATGTCTTGGGAAGTTTTGCGTGAGACAACATGCTTCTGACCTTCTCGGCAATCGTTCTGTTGAATCTTTCAGCTACACCGTTCATTTGAGGTGTTTTGGGAGGTACTTTCTCATGTCTGATCCCATGAGTCTTGCAATAGTGCTCGAATGGACCTCTGTACTCTCCACCATTATCACTTCTCAAGCATTTCAACTTTCTACCAGTTTCACGTTCAACAGAGGCGTGAAACTCCTTGAAGATTCGTAGAACTTCGTCTTTTCTTTTCAATGGATAGACCCACAATCTTCTAGAGTGGTCATCAATGAAGGTAACAAAATATTGAGCACCACCAAGGGACCTTTCGGATGTTGAACAGACATCTGAATACATAAGATCCAAAATATGCTCTCTTCTACTTCTATTATCAGATTTATGGAAAGATACTCTGTGCTGCTTACCTGATAGGCAGTCTTCACATAATTCAAGTGGTTGGCCTTTTATACTCTGGAGATGATCTTTCGCAAGGATCTCTAATCCTTTATCGCTCATGTGGCCCAGTCTTTTGTGCCATAACTCCTTACTTTCTTCTTGAGCAACATTTGTCTCTCCTTTGCATATCTTTCCTTGCATGACGTACAAGGAGCCTTCCTTTTTGCCTCGAGCAACAATCATGCTTCCTCGGCTAAGTTTCCATTTTCCATCTCCAAACTGGTTGTTCATTCCAGCATCATCTAGCTTACCAACTGAGATAAGGTTTAGACGCATTTCTGGTACATGTCTTACCTCTTTCAGCACAAGTTTGTTTCCATTTTCTGTTGTCAAAGTCACTTCTCCTATGCCCACAATTTTGCTTGTGACATGATTTCCCATCTTCACTGTTCCAAAGTCTCCTTTTTGATACGATGAGAAGAATCCCTCATGAGGAGTAACATGGAAAGATGCTCCGGTATCTACTATCCAAGTGCAATCATCGAAAGCAATATTTAGATAGTTTACCTCAGTGATAAGGAACACATTCTCATCATTTGATACAACCGCTGTTGTGGTCTTTTCTTCCAACTTCTTTTTGGGATCTATCACATCAAGGTGTACAGTTCCATTCTTCTGATCTCTTTTCAGGAATCTACATTCTTGCTTCTTGTGACCATCTTTTCCACAATAGAAGCATGTTAAACCTTTGGAACGAGACTTGAATCTTCCTCGTGACTTTTCACGTTTTCCTTTGCTTCTGTTTTCACTCCTTCCTCTATTCTCAACAACATTGGCTTCTGAGTGACTACTCGATCCCCTTTCTTTCCTTCTGGATTCTTCATTCAGTAAACTGTCTGTGATGTTATCCAGACTGAGCTTTCCATCTGGTGCTGAGTTACTGAGAGTGACCACCAACGTGTCCCAACTCTCCGGTAGAGAACTAAGGAGTAAAAGAGCTTGTAACTCGTCATCAATCTTCATATCCGCCTTCATTAGTTGGTTCACAATACCTTTGAAGGTGTTGAGATGCTCGATCATATTCTGGTCGTCAGTGTACTCCAACTTTACGAGTCGTCTGACAAGGTGAGCTTTATTTCTGGGAGTCTTCTTTTGAATCATTGATTCAAGCTTTGTCCATAACTCATACGCATTGGTATAAGTCGATACATGCTCAAAGAGACTTATGTCGATGTATTTCCGAATCATAGCCACTGTTTTACGATTCAGAATCTCCCAGTCTTTTTCGGCCTTCCCTTCTGGAATTTCCGGATTTGTGATCGGTTCATACAAATCCTTGCAGTATAGATGGTCTTCCATCATCGGCTTCCAGTAGGAGTAATTATCCGCAGTTAACTTGAACATGTCTCCTTCCATCTTGAGTTTCACAGGACCGTGACTTTTCGAACCGGTAGCTCTGATACCACTGTTGGGAAACAGCGGTACTTGTTCCCTCCTCTGTGAACCCCAAAATGGGCACTATGCGGAAGCGTAAAAAATGAAAGCGTAGGAAAAGAGAAAATTAACACTGGAAATTTTAACGTGGAAAATCTTCTCGGAAAAAACCACGGGACCTAGTCCAGAAAAATATCTCCACTATAAAAGTAGGATTACAGTGTTTCTCTCACTCTCTGAGGATCTCTCAATAAATCTCACCCTCTCGGATGGTATACAAAATTCTCTGTATCACACACTCACAAAATAGACTCTCTCTATTTTTCTCTCACACAATTGTGACTTCACTTCTCTCTCACGTTCCCTCCTATGGTTTCTCACTCAAAAATTTGAGTGGCTTTGCTTCTCTGTTGGTGTGTCTTCACTTCTTTGCTTCTACCCTTTTATAGAAGGGCTTCACACAAAATACCAAAACAGCAAAGCTTAAAACATGGAGTAAAGCATGGAGTAAAACATGGAGTAAACCATGGAGCAAAACATGGAAAAGCATTGACCCTTAATTTAGGGTGTGGGACCCATTTATGTTTATCCAACAAAAGTTAACCACATCCCCCTTTTCAACAGCATCATAAAGCTCAAAATTCACAATATTTTTCTCCCAAACAAGTTCCTTATGCAGTAGTAGTGAGGCTGCATCTTCTGCACTTGAGAATTGTGTATTCTTCAGCTCCTCCATCTTCTCGCTCCATCTCTGTTTCCGGCTTGCGTCATCCGAGATAGAAATCTGCAAATGATCATAATCCATGATTATGTGGTGCTAAGGCAAAAGCAATTGCTTAGACAATTGTTTGGTTCATATGTCTATATAAGAATAATAAGTTAAATAATTCAATGGTTATCCTTTTTCGCAATCGGTCCCTTTATTCTTTTTTTTCTTAATTTGGCTTGTTTTGAAAATTTTCATACAATCACATCTTTTCGGTTAATATCTTACTAACACGTTAAAAGAGATGTTACATGTGATTTCATGTTTTTTTTTAAATATTTTTTAAATTATATTTATTGTTATTTTTTAATTTTTAGAAAAATAAAAATTTGTCATATGTTAAATTGAAGTTGTGCCACATACCGTGATATGATATGATATGATATGATATGATATGATATGATAGTGAAAGTGTAATGTGACAATGTGATGTGTAACATCTAAAAAATATAGCTATAAACTATATTTAAGAGTTCTTACATTTACAATAAAATATAACAGTTACAGGAAAAATAAAGTTAATTTACAGTTATCCTAAAATAATCATAAATTAAAAACTTTACAGAAACAATACTAATACACACCAAAAGAACTTACCGATCGATCATACAAGAAGTGTATCGACCGAACGGTTCTACATTAATACAAAAGGAGTACAAGACCGAACAGTCTTGCTCTTAAACTACTTTCTTCTTCTTCCAGCGCTTGCTCCAGAGAGTCGTGTGCACCTTCTGCTCACACTCACAGGGTGATCATTGCAAAGACAAGGATGACTGAACAGACCACATGACAAGACAGGAAAATAAGGGTAAGCTAGTGTAATTTAATTAACTATGTAAACATACATTTCATACAAACACATAAAACAATCATACTTCTACGTAAATCACACCAACATATTATAATCGACCACTTTCACTTTGACTGTCCAGACTGTATGAATTATGTAGCTACGACGTTCTTGCACTCGTTAAAAGGTAATCTGGAAAATCATCAGAATTACCATAGCTGGAAACCCAAGCCGCCACACGAGGTTAGCCCTTCATCCCTTACTGTAGTTGGAAACCCAAGTCTACATATGAGATTAGTCCGATAGCTGGAACCCCAAGCTATACGCAACAAGGCCTCCTGCTATTCTCACCACATGCGCCACCATTCTCTACTTGAGACTCGGTGACCATTAGAATGTCAGGATGAACGATAGCTTAGTTTGACCATATTCATACTTTACAATTCCATAACCATTTCTGAGATATTCCTCCTTGGAACACTCGTTCATATCCATATAATACAATTCACATCATACTTCTTCACATCCATACTATTCCATTCATATCACATTTTAAATACCATACCTCATTAACAACATATTTCCTCATCCATAACACCTTTAAATAACTTCAAACCGAACAAAACAACATCACCATTGAGCACAACTGACTCGGAAATATCAACACTTATTATGAATAAAACCTGATGGTAGAACACCCCTATATGCGAACATGACCGTATGAGATATTGTTTCCCTATGGTGAACATGACCGAATGGGATATTACTATACAAAATCCAAAGATTTGACTGAATACTTTAGAACATCTATAATTAGACATAACCAAATACTAAAGCTTATAACCAAAATCTAAGAGCTTAGACCAAATATTACGAGCTTAGTTTCAATTTCAATCACATTTGGTAATATGACGAGATCGAGTGCTTAGTGCATCACCGAGCACTACTGAGACCGAGCGTTGGTACAAGACCAAGCACTATTGAGACTGAGTGCTAGTACAAACAGAACACTCTTCAAGAAGCCGAGTGTCAGTACCAACCGAACACTCTTCGAGAGACGAGTGTCAGTACAGCCCAAGCACTCTTTAGAAATCCGAGTGTCAGTACAAACCGAGCACTCTTTACGAAACCAAGTACCAGTCTAAGACTGAACACTCTTTAAGAAACCGAACGGTCTTAAACTGGAGAGTCTCTAAAGAGACTGACCTAGTTATGACCGAGAGCAGAACAAGGCCAAACGGTCAACACTAACCATTTCAGCATTCAGCATAATTCTGCAGAACTTTTATAGAATTTTGAACAACACCCTTCATGACCATTTCTAAACACTTTGGCTAACTTCAAATCCTCAAAACTTGAATCATATATCAATTCACACCTAAGCAGATATACTTAAACTTCAAAAACACCAAACTAAAGAGTTTCATGACAGGTTTCACCTCAATTTACACAAAATAAGAACCCAAGGACCCAAAGTCAGATTTATCACTTTTCATACCCTACAGAAAAACATAAAGGCTCTAACAAGTCTAAATAAACATGCTCAGACACAATTCATTACCTAATTTCATTTTTAGCTTCAATTTCTCAATTTCACTCATTCACTTTCTCCAACCAAGACAAACCGAACATTATTTCAGCAGAAACCAAACGATTCACAATTCTCGATCATACATACAATTCAGCAACCAAATCATTCAATCATACATGCATACATTTAAATAACTAATTCTCACACAGAAAACATAATTAAATTACTAGCTTCCCTTACCTCTTGATCGGACAACAAGCTCAACTCACAACAGAAATTGTTTTCCCCACCACCAAAACTTTCTACAATACCTATAATCCACCAATCAAGAAAGAATAATCAACCAACAGACCAAAACATGATCAGAATTTGTGAAGATGAAATAGATGAAGACATGCAACCAGAGATTTGACTTGCATGTGTCCGAAAGCAGATTTGTTAGGAAGAGGATGAACTTACCAACTCTAAGCTTGATTTTGATCGGTGAAAAACAATGATCTTGACTCCTAGTTTGCTTAAACAGTGGCTGGTTGAAGAAAAGAGTGAAAGGGAATGAAGAATTTCTAGAGAGAAGGAGGAAAAAAGGTAGAGGCTTGAGTTTTAGAGAAATGCAGATTTCTGAGAAAATGAGATGAGCTGTGGTTTGGGAAATTCTATAAAATGCTCACTCTCTTGTATTTGAGACATCTGTCCCTCCCTTCCAAGTGTCATTTTCAGGGTTTTACTGTCAATTTTATTCTATTTTTTTTAAATTAAACATTTTTTCTTCATATTGAAACGAATTTAATTTCTATATAAATGTTATACAAATATTTTTATTAAAATTAATATTTTTATTAAAAATTAAATTTATTTATATTTATATTTTATATACTAATCTCAACATTTTGGTGTTATGATTATTATTTATGACGAGATATAGTTCTATTATTATTAACTACTTTATTGTTATATATTTGAGATAAGTATTATTCCAATGATAACATAGGTCCCCAATTAATGTGGATCTTATAAATATACTTAGTATTTCGAAGAAATACTCACTCAATATCTCATACTCATAGATCTAAACAATTTTACCAACTTGAGCATAAGATAATCTTATGCAAGCGGATCTCCCCCCTCTAAGCAATAAGAAATTCCATTTTGATGATGAAGAAACTTTAAGCTACTCCAAGGATCTTGCCACCTATCCGGATATCCACGCTCAATATTATGCTAAGATAATTTGGTGTTGGGTAAGAACAATTACCATTTAAAAATTTTCCATGAAAACTTCTTTAAACTTTCAAGATCAACATCATTTTTCTTTTAATGACTACCTGTTTTTGACTTCAAATTAAAATTTTAAGTTGTATTTATCATTAAATAAATATTTCTTGAACATTGTAATAAACAAATAATTATTACACATATTTCTAAATTCTGACTAAATATACATATATAAAACACATTTTCATTTTTATTTATTTCTTATTGTATATATCCAGTCCAACAATTATTCTAAAGAGTTTGGCCGAACAAGGTCCAATTATCGCTTAAAGTGATAAAAAAAATATTAACAAAGTTATTTTTTGGTGCAATTACTATATATGGTCAAATCTTGGTGTTAAGACGAGATCATCTAGAGAAACTAGATCGTCTAGCAACCCAAATTTTGAAATTTAACAAGCATTAAACGAAAATTCTTTCAAAAAGATAAATGCCTACTAGACTTGAAACAATTAAGCATTTGATCAAATCAAATGAAAACCTAAACCTTTATACGAAAAAATACGCAAATCATCAAAGTGTTGATATAAAGTCTTTTCAAGATAAGAACATACACAACAATGTTTTCCTGAAGTCTATGTCGTCTAACACATTATTTATAAGAAGCGTCTGATCAATAAAAAAAGATAATATCATTAAGGAGTTGTACTCATGGAGAGATGAAAAGAAAAACATTTCAAAAATGAACTATTTTAGGAATATGTGCAAAAGAGTAGGATATGTTCAAAAGCTCTCTAATTGAAATATCTATTCTTGAGAATCATAAAAGCCCTGAAGCTTAACGTAGTACATAAAAAAAATGTTGTAAACAAAAGTAGTGGGCGTATGCGGGGAAGACAACATTGAAGAACGTGATTGGGGACTAAAAGAAATTGAGGTTAGGGAAGGGCAAAGTTGAAGGGCAATGGAGATTAGGGAAGACCAAATAACAATGGAGGTTGGGATAGAGCAGTGGGTGTGTGAATAACAGGAGGGGGAGATTAGGGAAGAGCAATGGACGTCTGCGGGGAAGACAACGTTTTCTTCAAAGTGAAATTGGAGGAGGGAAATGCCAAATACTGATTTCATTTCCTTGAAGCACATACCGATGGTCACAGTCCCTCGGTAAAGGACATTACTGAGGGTATTACCGACAGTCATAATCCCTCGATAATAATCATATCCTCTATCCTCGATAACGGACATTATCGACAAATATATTCATCAATAAGAAACCATCCATATTTCGTTGGTAAATCCACCTGTAAATGTGTATTACAGAAGGATTGACATCCGTCAGTAATTATTTGTTGGAAATATACATTTTTACTGTAGTGTGATGAAATTGAAAATCCGTAAAGACTTCACTAGTGTTGGATTTCACGTTTCAATTCATTGTAAAACACACTAAACAATATACTTCCAACTTTTCACTTGAGCAATTACACCACAAGCTAACAACCATAATTCTTTAGATATTTTTAAGGAAAGTTCACATTAAATTTAGATGTTTAAATTGACCAATAGATAAAACTCTATGTTTAGAGACAAAATTTATTAGTTGTTCTATCCTAATTAAGGGTCTAAATTATTACTTAATAAATAGATACCAACAAATAGGCAATTAATAATCATGTAATTAAGATCAAGAAAAGAACATAAGAGTAGTGGAAAAGAATGATACTAAATAAAAGAAATCAGAAAGAATGAAGATACATTGCAGTCAACCACAATAAATAAGGAAGTTAGTCACTCATAGACATTCTCACCACCAGAAAATGGATAGATGATGAAAATAACGGTGTTGAGTGTCTCTAGCCTCTATAATGCATCTCTATCGTGTCTCCTTTAGGGTTAGTTCCTTATTCCCCAAAAGATTATTTTTAAATTTGTGACGAATTCTATTTATTGATTTTCGTAACGTAGAGGTCATTGGACGAAATAAAGTAGTTAGGCTACTTAACCTTTCTCGTTGGGCGATGCTTACTGGGAAAAGTTGGCTAAACTAACTAGGCCTATTAAATGTACTTAAATGAATTTTATTTGAATGATAATTCTTGATATATCCTTCAATCTTTTGATTATTTAATAAAACAATGATTATTTGAAAATATTTAATAAAAAATATCAATAAAGGATAAAAATAAACCTAATAAAAACCATGATAATGACAATTATTAGTACACTCTCCCTCAAGCGAAAAATAAACCTAATAAAAACCATGATAATTACAATTATGAGACACATTTTCCTAAACCATTTGTCAAGAAGACTTTCAATAGAAGACCACATTGTGCTCATATGAGTCAATCATCAAGACTAACCATTAGCTCGGATCCACACCGATGGATCTACAGAGGGGAGGATTCAGGGAGGAGACACAACACAAATGAGACCTAAGTCTAACCCTTATATGGATTGACACAACGTTTGATTCAAAACCTTAATACAATGTATTAAGGGTTTTCATCCTTACATGATGCTTAACTTTCTCATTTTTAAGTAAATAAAAAATCATCAAAACAGTATTCTAAATAATAAAAATAAATAACAAATAAAAATATTAATAGAAAGAAGTAAAATAATTAATGCATGTGATTTGATACAACATTGAACGAAATTATATTAAAAATATAAGAAAACGTTTTAAATATCAAACTAATTGAAATTTTGAGAGATAATGAAAATTATTTTAGAAAAACAAAAATTCTTTAAATAAAAATTAAAGATCAAATAGAATAAAAAATTGTATGATTCACTAAAGTTGATAATATAATTTGAAAATAATCAAGCCGAACAATTGGAAGATAATTACACTAAAACAATTTGAAAATAATTACATGAAGAAAAAATTATGTAATTAAGGTTATGATAAGAAATAAAGAATCTTGAAAATGTGAGTGGGTTGTATGAATGTAAAACAAACCAAATAATTGGAAGAGAGGAGAAAAATGATATAATAAAAAAAGTTACAAAACTAAAGACTAAGCAAATAATATATATATATATATATATATATATATATATATATATATATATATATATATATATATATATATATATATATATATATATATGTTTCTATCTTAATATTCAATTAAAAAAATTAATCCAATCAGGTTTTTTTTTTCAAAAACAGAAGCGAATTAAAAAAAAAAATAGAACAAGCTTTTTTCTATCCCTATAGAAGAGTAAGAAAGGGATTCTATTTTCGAATTAACATATAGCAAAGTTTCTTAGTCCAATTTTCTTTTCTTTTTTCTTTTGTGGGAGTGATTAGGATGAAAGAAAAATAATATAAAACATTAGAAGTTGTTAAAAAAGTGCTTATTTATATTTTGAAATTTAAAATTATAAAAGTATACAAAATAATTCAAATTTTAAAATCATTTTCTTCCAATAGGCCTATTAAAACATGAACTCTATTTTTTCCTTTCTTAAATTCCTTCTATGGGGAGAAGAGTTAGTTGGTAATTGGAAAGATAGAAATCTGATAAGTCAGAAGTCTATTTATATAAGATATTTAATGCAATGTGTAATATAAGAGTCACCATCGTACAAGATATTAATCAAGAAACTCCGGCTGGACACTCTTAATAAGAACTCATTAATCACTTATGTTCAGATAACTAATCTCCCTTTTAAATAGGTGATTATTGATGTTGTAAAATTAATTCTTTAAATTAATTCTTTAAGATTCAGTTCTTAATTCTAGGATTTTATCAGCATGCGTGTCACATTACTATGATCCAAGAAAGTTTCTCACGTTAGAGATACGTTCTTCCCTTTGTAATGGCAGCGGTCTTTGTAAAACATGTGGTATTTTCCATGCTTTTTTATATTTGGTAATGTTCTCTTCATTTTCCCAGAAAATGGAGTTGTCAATTCAAACTCTTCGGAAAATTGACATCAAAACGAAAAATGTTGCATGTGGGTGTGATGTTTTTGGGACATAAATATCATTTTCTGAAGAGGTCCCATTAATGTGAACTTGCAAATAATTGAATAGAAGGCTATTTCAAAACCACAACAAATAAAAAGAAATAACATGGTTGCACTTTCCGGCCTTATTCCATTACGAAAAATAAATCAACTTGCCCAAGACTTTATATTCCAAGTTCTACACTTTGTAGTTCTTACACTTCCATCCAAAAACATTGGAATGTCAACATTTTAAACTACTAGTCTTACATATTCTAGATACAATACAATAACTATCGAAAAATACCATGTTATTATATTATTAAGTTACACAAAAATTCGTAAAATTACATTTTATATTTTTAGTTTATTTTACCCTTAATATTCTCAATAAATATTCACTCAATATCTCATACTTATAGATCTAAACAATTTTACCAACTTGAGCATAAGATAATCTTATGCAAGCGGATCTTTCCCTTCTAAACAATAATGAATTTCATTTTGATCATGAAGAAACTTTAAGTTACTACAAGGATCTTGTCACCTATCCGGATATCCTATCCGGATATCCATGCTCAGTATTCTGCTAAGATAATTTGGTGTTGGGTAGAAACAATTACCATTTTACAATTTTCCATGAAAACTTCTTTAAATTATAAAAATCAACATCATTTTTCTTTAAAGTGAATGGATTATTTTTATAATGACTACCTCTTTTTGACTTCAAATTAAAATTTTAATTTCTATTTATCATTAAATAAATATTTCTTGAACATTGCAATAAACAAATAATTAATACACATATTTTTAATTTCTGACTAAATATACATATATAAAACACATTTTCATTTTTTATTTATTTCTTATTGTATATATCCAGTCCAACAATTATTCTAAAGAGTTTGGCCTAACAAGGTCCAATTATTGTCTAAAGTGATAAAAAAATATTAACAAAGTTATTTTTTGGTGCAATTACTATATATGGTCAAATCTCAATGTTAAGACGAGATCATCTAGAGAAACTAGATTGTCTAGCAACCCAAATTTTGAAATTTAACAACAAGCATTAAACGAAATATTTTTCAAAAAGATAAATGCCTAATTGACTTGAAACATTTAAGCATTTGAAAAAATCAAATGAAAACCTAAACCTTTATACGAAAACCAATGCAAATCATCAAAGGGTTGATGTAAATTTTTTTCAAGATAAGAACATACACAACAATGTTTTCCTAAAGTCTATGTCGTCTAACACATTGTTTACAGGAAGCGTTTGATCAATAAAAAAAACTTATATGAATGTTTTAAAGATAATATGATTATGGAGTTGTAGTCATGGAGAGATGAAAAGAAAAACATTTCGAAAAGGAACTATTTTAGGAATATGCGCAAAAGAGTAGGATATGTTCAAAAGCTCTGCAATTGAAATATCTATTCTTGAGAATCATAAAAATACTGAAGCTTAACATAGTACATAAAAAAATGTTGTAAACAAAAGTATCTTATAAAGAACATCGTCTAAATGAAAAGCATGCCACAATATACATCTAATATAGCTTTACATAAGAGTCTAATCCTTTATGTCGTATACTGTCAAAAGTGTTATACATCGTCTAACCTTCCTTGAACAATATACTTAAACGATGCATTACTTACCGAAGAGGTTTTGAACAAGTAGTACAAATTAACGTCTATAAAGTGTTATTTTGCTTGTATACCTTATCCTTGTTATTTGTGCAAAACAAGAATACACAAAGGATTAATCAGAATATTTGCACACGAAGGATAAAGACGTTGAGAGAAGACTAAAGGCTTCTACTCTGATAGAGAAATACAAGCTACTCCTTAATGTAAACGCTGAAAAAGCATTGTACCTCTACGAAAAAGACTAAAGATTGACCTCCCACTTAAAGGCTAACTATCCTCCCAAAATCAATTCAGCATCCAACGGTCATATCTCAAGAGAGACTACTATATAAAGAAGATCAACTAAAGAAAACAAAGTTGTTGTTATTGAAAAAGATGTAGAAGGGTGGTTAAAGAAGAAATATAGAAGAGGTGAAAAATAGAAGAAGAAAAGAAGAGAAGAGAAAGAAAGAGAGAATATGCTCAGGAAAGATCACCATTCATTTAAACTCTATCTCATCTTAAAGCTTATATCGTCCAATCTCAACACAAGAAATATGAAAAAGAGTAAATGAAAGCAAGCTCTAGCATAAGAGATTGAGAAAAGTGATTAGTAAGAATGAAGAAAAGAATCATCATCACTTCTTGCCACTTCATATGGAGCATACAACATCAAAATCTTTTAAAAATAAAGAAGAGAAAAGAAAAAGAGAAGAGAAAAAAAAAGAAGAAAAGAAAAGAAAACCTTGTTGAAAATCTACTCTAAAGTTTATTTTTGTGCTTAGAGCACCTAACGCAAATGTTCAAAGAAGAGAATAAAGAAAACAAAAGAGTTAACATAAATCAAGTGTTTTACTCTGAGCATATATCGTATGATATCTTCACTCAAAAAGGAAGAGAAATAGGGAGCAATTACAAGAAATTGGGAATATTAATTTATATTGACTAAACATTCTCTTTAAGAGAATTATTTTCATTTTGTGATCAAACATTTGAAAATCAGGAGTGGTGTAAGAATATTTGGGTGTTAGGAGTAACGAATAATACTCAACCAAGATTGGGTTATACTTAACCAAGAGTGGTTAAACTTAGTCTAGACAATTGTCTAGGGATAGATCCTAGGTTAAACTCGGACTAGACGTGTTGTCTAAAGGTGCCAAGAATGGTAGATAATACTTAGCCAAGAATGGGTTATACTTGAAATCAGGAGTGGTGTAAGAATACTTGGTCTAGACAATTGTCTAGGGATAGAACTTGGAGAGGCTAAACTCGGATTAGATGTGTTGTCTAAGGGACCAGGAGTGGTGTAATAATACTTGAAACCAGGAGTGGGTTAAACTCGTTGTAATATTGAAAGTGTTAGAAAAGAAGTGTCTTGTTTCTCAACACCAAGAGGAGGGGTGAATTGGTGATTACTAAAAATGAATGCTATTTAAATCTTTTCACAAACTTTGAATGATCTTTAATCTTTCTTGTAATCTAAGTAATACGCATATGCAATGAAAGTAAAAGAGATAAGGAGAGAAGAACAAACACAAGGTTTTATCCTGGTTCGACCTCAATGCTTACATCCAGTTTCCCTTCCAATCAACCTTAGATTGAAGGATGTTTCACTATAATTGTTTGAGATTTACACCAAAGGTTTTATGTAACACCGTAAATTATGGGATGTCACGGGCTTACAAAAACCGGTAAATTTCAAAACTTTATCATTGCGCGGAAACTTATTTTCAAAAACCTCAACATATCATTGTGCATAAAACATAATAGTTCCAAAACATTTGTTTAATGAAAACAACGAAGAAAATAAAATGACTTCAATTACATTGTCTCAAAGTTCAAAAATAATAACTGTAAATAAAATCCCAAGTTTGTCCCCCTTCATCTCTCGAATCTTTTATGCCTCAACACCATCTACAACATCATCTGCTCACGTATAACATCACACATTATACAATCATTGCATTCACATGCACACACACAAACATGTATAGGGTAAGCTACCGTTAAAACAATCATAACAACAATATTAAATACAATGAATATATCAACCATAACAACCATCTCATACTCAATAGTAATAACAATAGGATTCTTAAACTTCTAACACAAACATCAGCCTTATCCAGTTACTAGATCCCCGACTCTTGATCCTTGACCCTTGGTCTATACATTCAGTAGCACATATGCTAACTACTCAGTATAACTATTATCGTAACACTACTATCAACATCACATCACCTGAAGCATTCCATACCATGATCATCACCATATATATACTACCTCCATGACTATCATAGTCATAAACAATTCATGAGCATCACCAAACCATAAACACCATAATGGAAAGAGTCAGTCTCACTCATGTACCCTACCTCACCGACTGTAGCCGCTCCTACAGCCCAATCTGTAGATTCTCCATACAGATACATTCGAGTAGTCCCACAATTCCGCTAAAGAACATGTAATCTTGCTACACAAGGACAAGGAAGACACCTTCACTCCCACACAAGGAAGGCTCAATACCCTCACATTTCTCGCAGTAAGAAGCTCAGGAAAGTGACCAGAAATCAACTCTGCAATTTGTTCACTTCCAAAATATGTTGCCACGTGAAGTAGTGAATCACCTGCCCATGTTACCTAATCAAAAATATCAGACAAAGGCACCTTCCTTTTTGCACACTCTTTCCCTAACACATCAATAAAGTTATCCACATCCCCCTTTTCAACAGCATCATAAAGCTCAAAATTCACAATATTTTTTTCCCAAAAACGTTCCTTATGCAGTAGTGGTGAGGCTCCATCTTCTGCACTTGAGAATTGTGTATTCTTCATCTGCTCCATCTTCTCGCTCCATCTTTATTTCCGGCTTGCGTCATTCGAGTGGATAGAAAGCTGCAAATGATCATAATCCATGATTATGTGATGCTAAGGCAAAAGCAATTGCTTGGACAACTGTTTGGTTCATATGTCTATATAAAAATAATAAGGTTAAATAATTCAATTGTTACGTTTTTTTTGCAATATGTTCCTTTACTTTTTTTCTTCTTTACTATGAAAGTAAGGAGAACATGGCATACATTTACATTTATTTGACACACCTCACAAGGATAAAATGGTCTTAAAAGAGTGACTTTTTTGTAGTTTTTCAAAAAAGAAGAAAAAAAAAGTAAGGAAGGTAGTGTCAAATGAATGTAAAATAATTATGTGTGTCAAAGTATCAGTTTTCTTACTATAACACTATTAAAGAGTGTCATATATCACTTTGTGTTTTTTCTAAATATGTTTTTAAATTATATTTATTTTTATTTTTTAGAAAAAAAAATTAACACATGTCAAATTAACGTTACATGATATGACAGTATCAAGTGTAATGTAATAATAATAGTGTTACGTGTCACTATCATGCCACGTGTCATTATATTAATGGTCTCAGTTTACTTCTAATTTATTTTAAAATTAAACAATTTTGTTTCTCTATAAACTTAAACAAAATTTAATTTTTAGTTAAATGTTATACAAATATTTTTATTAAAATTTATAATTTTATTAAAGATTAATTTATTTATATTTATATATGATATTAAACTTTATTGTTTTAAATTTTACATTAGAATTTATTTTAAACTGTTATTAAATTGTTTAAAATTATTTTAAAATTTTACTTTTGAATTTGTAAAATTGTTATTTTTAACCCAACCTAACATTTGTATAAAAATTATTGAATTTTATCAATTTTAAATAATTTAAAAAGTGATAAATTTATTTTGTTATGAAATGCAACTGATAAAAGAGTTTAGCATTTTTTTAGTTGAAATTAATTTTGAATTATTTTTCTATTAACATTACTTTTTATTATGAATACATATATAAATAATTTTAGATTATATTATTTGATTGTATTGATTTTAAAATCAGATTTATCATAATTCAATTTCAACACAAAAAAATGATCTAAAAGCATTTCCAGCGGTTTTGGATAAAACCTCTGGAAATAAGGGCATTTCTTTCAAACACAGTTACTTCCGGGGTTTTCAAGAAACCCCGGTTAGTTCCGGCGGTTTCCAGAAACCCCTGGAAATAGGGACGGTTCAGTATCCTGATTAGTTTCGACGGTTCTAGAAACTCCTGGAAATAGGAGTGGTTTTACCAAAAATCGTCCGTAATTTTGTGATGGTGGTTTTCTGCAACCGTGGAAAACGTGTTTTTTGGGAGTTAAAACTCTCGGTAATGCAAAAATAAACCTCTAGAAAAATTACATATTTTTGTGTGTCTGAATAAGAGAGAAGAAAACCAAACTTGGAGTATAAACTATCAATAACAAATTCAATTCGAATTATATGTTCTTAATTGTGAGTTGACATTCAAGAATTAGACTCCATTGACAAAGAAGAAAGAAAAAACAAAGACAAGACAAATAAGCAATTTAAAAATTGTGATAAAAGAAGAAATAAAGACAATTTCTAAAATCGAAAAAATAAATGAATGAATTCAATCTCCCTTAGAGCACATTTATAATATATATTATCTCTAATTAGCTACCGTTGTGGACTTACTTATGAGTTGTAGTTAGATCTATAAGTTCAATTACAAAAAGTTTAAGCTAGATATAAAAAAGATAAATCTATGAATTTTTATACAAAAATGTAAGAAATTTGTCTGAGAATTGATAGAAAGTAGTAAATTTGGCAAACTATATGGTCATTTTGAAATTATGAAAATGTAGAATTCAATACAACAATAATCAAGAATAATATCTAAAAAAAAATATCACTCAGAGTAAAAAAATGTTAGACTAACTCAAAAACACAAAATTAAAATAAATATATATACAAAATACGATTCACATATTTAAATAATATTAAGGTTTAATACCTATTTTGATTCCTATATTAGTTTGTTTTGTTCAAAGTGGTCTTTCATTTTTAGAGATGTTCAAAGTGGTTCTTTTTTTTTTGTAAAAATTGTTCACTTTGATAATTTTCGCTAATGGTGTTTAAATTGCTAACGGTGTAATGTCCACCTTAACCAATATTAAATAAGTTGTCCAGTTTTAAAATACGTGACCACTTGACGTGATAATGTTAAAAGTTTTTATTTCACTTTTTATATTTTTCTTTTTATTTTATTTTATTCTTAATAGATTCTCATCTTCCTCTTACTAAACACATTTGTCTCATCTATAGCCCTACTATGCAACCAGGCCAACAGGATAAACCAATCAGTCCACGTCGTTGGCCACCACTGCTCGCACCCAAACCACCATTGGAAACTCCAAACCAAACCACCACTGAAAAATCATTAACTGCAATCATCACCCTCAAAATGAAAAAAATTCCAAAATCTCAAATCAAAACCCTAGTCCCAAATCGCGAGATCAAAACCTATAGAGAACAATCAAGAACAGAACCCAAATTCAACCTTGATTTGAATCGTTAATCTCATCCAAGCCCTTGCTGTTGTGAAGACGCTGGAGGACAAGTTCCTTGCATCGCGAAACGCCGCGCCTGCCCCGGAAGCTTGCGGTGAAGACATTGAAGCATTAGTTGCACAAAGAAAGCGTCACGCCTAAGCCATTGGAAAATGCCTCTCCTTCCCTGCGAAAACAATCCATAATAGAGAAGAAGAAGGGAGCATGCCCTTCTAGCCAATCACGACCCCTAACCAAAAAAGGAGAAGACGAAACCTCCTACCTAGCATAGTTCTTTGCGTGACGACGAGTCTCACCTGAAACGATCAATGCATCGCCTTCGTCCTTCTCATGCCACCAGGATTTGTGATTTCAAGCCAAGACAAAAGAGAAGAAAGAACCTTATGAAACCCATAGGGACACCCTAAGTCTGGGTCGATCTGTTCGAGAACCAAGAAAACAGATAGGGGAGAGAAATTTCTAGTTAGGGTTTCATGATAGTGAATTGGGGTTTAATTAAGGTAAAATAAATTTAATTTTAATAGAGAGTTTAATTAAGGTCAAGAACTTTTAATATTGTCACGTCATTTGGACTCATCTTGCTACGTATTTTAAAATGAATGACTCATCTTGCTACGTATTTTAAAATTGGACAACTCATTGAATATTAGCTAAGGTAGACATTATAAAAGAATGGACCACTATAAACATCTCAGAAAAGAGAGGACCATTTTGAATAAAACTAACCAAGGAATCAAAATAAGTATTAAGTCTAATATTAAATATATAACTTCTTTAACCATTGTCATGGTGTCACAAAACTCACATGAAAGGGGGTTTTCTCCGTGCACCTCCAAGGTTTCTCTGTACACCTTCAAAGCATTCTTTTAATGCCAAAACTACCCTTCAAACAAGAGTAAATTTTCTTTTCTCTATCCTTATAATTACTTCACCTATCCATTTTTACTCTCACACTTCTTTAACCTGACACCGCACCTCCCGGCTCTTCTTTGCTCTCCATCCCGTATGCCACAACTTTGTTGCTGCTCTAACATATTTCTTCATAGCACCAACGTTCGAAGAAACTATTAAAAATAAAACAAGTAAACAAATTATAAAATAAAACAAAATAGAAAAGAAAATAGAAAAGAAAATATTAAATGAATATCGAATTTTTAAATTGTGTAGGAATGTTCACTGAGTTTTGAAATTTAGGAAAAATGATTATCAGATTTAAAAATTTGATAGAAGTGTTCATCAAATTTCGAAATATAGTGAATTCCTTTTCGAAATTTGATAAATATTTTAATCGAATTTCAAAATCAAGTAATTTATTTAACCGACTTTTTAAATTCAGTAAATTCCTTAACATTTTTGAAATTCAATGAGTTTTCTTAACCAGATTTCAAAATCTAATACAACATCATAAAAATATATATAAATTTCAAACAATATAAGAATAAAATTTCAAACCTAACTTATTGAACAAAAATGTTTATTCATAAAAGATTCGAGATAAAAAGATGAAGTTGAACAAATGAAAAAAAAATAGTATTAATCCGAGAAGAGATGGAGCTGAACGAAGCAAATACACCACATGAAAACTACATAAGTAGAGAGACGAGAAAATAAACAAGACACCTGGGATGCATGACTCTACATATAGAGTACAATAAATGTGATTTAGTGAGCAATAATTAGTGCTTACCTAATTTTTTTTTTCATTTTATATATATTTTGACTGAATGAAGGTACAAGAAGAAGCCCCATGAAATAGTCAAAAGAGTATACAGATATCTTCATGATCCATTTATGTACCAATGAGATTACCTATGTTACCTTCACTTCTACTACTTTTTCTGTACCAATGCTAAAGGATACTTTTAGACCTTGGTTACCTACGTGTGTAGTCACATGTCCTTTGAGAAGGATTTTGGTTATTTCCAATATTAACAATGTTAAGCTCCCATTGAGATTTGGATTCATAAGGTGGAGGATTAAAGGTGCTCCCTTGTCCCATGTTCAGATTACTTTTACTTTGTCGTACTTTTATTTCCTCTAGTTGTTTTCTTCTAAATAGGTCAAGAGAATAATAAAAACAAAAGTAATTATAAAAATAAAAAATTATATACATACAGTATTTAGATGCAAGTTCCGACGATAGCTTGAGTTTCGTTAAGATCAATGATAAGTAGGATTGTCGATCTTATTGATCTTGGGTGATATTGGACAACTATCATATATTTATGTGAGGTTTGATATATTATGTAAATTTATATAATATTCATAGTCATGCATTAATTTAATAAGGAGGTGTAAAGAACAAGATTTAAAAACAATATCTCAAATAACGGATGTAACATTGACGAGATTAAATTTCACCCATAAAACCTGTATTATAACATTAAATCCTGTTCATATAAATTGTTCCATCTACCATTGTTACAGTGTTGATAAAAAATAGTTAACTATCGATTCCTAAATAACAAAATTACATAGTCCTAACAAAATTACAACTTTCTAATGGCTATGGTCATTAGTTCTTTCTTAGTATTCCATATAAAGTATGAATCTTGAATAACAAGTATATAATTCTTCCTATAGCACTGAAATAATACAAAACCACGAATTCCTCTAATGGAAGACATTCACAAATACTATCAGTTAAAAAACATCCTTTCATTTCTTTACTTTTGTAATTACTCTATTTGCTATTGTGACAATCTGGAAAAAAGGTGTTAATTACATTACACTAATAATAAAACAGAAAGAAGGATCTTTGTCTCAAATTTAAAACAATTTTTTTCTGTTTCCATTTTTAAAGCAATTAACGCAAAGATACCTGCAAAATATCATTTTCTTCTGCCTTTGTTCAAGTGGTGAAATGAAGTTTATCAGAATCTCAAGTCAAAGAAGTTTAAACAGATAAAAGCGTGAAAAAAAATGGGCCAATGATGTTTTTGTGTAAATGAACTGGACGCCAAAACTCCATTTTGTATCCACAATGGATGAATGATGAGAACCCAGTTTAAACAAAAGAATATTTGCTCATATCTATTGATCCACCTTCGTAGATACTTTTAACAGAAGATAGAGGGGGTTGTTCATCAAGAGATTGTGTTTTATTTACGATAAACAGACATGATATATGATGATTACACACGTTTACTCACAACTGTGTGAAAATGGTTTATTTGTCCCCAGGATCACGATAAGCACTTGTTTCTCCCATAGCCATTGATTCAATAGTTAATCCGTCTCCAGCGTGTAGGTCATCTTCTAAACCAATTGGCATAAAAAAGGACTGCTTGCCTCACTTTCCATGGATCCAGACGTCAAGGTTAAATTGAAGGCTATGGCCTTACCTATTTGACTGATTAAAGAAGGAAACTTTCATTTAAATGGAGAGAAGTTCAAAGCTAGAGCTAAGATTTAACATGCTGACCACTATACAGTAAAACAATAACCAGGACTTGTCTCACCAAGGAAACAAATAAATAGTGACTAAATGAAATCATAAAGCGACTTCATAATGTATTTGACCACTGACAGAATAGTGTTAACATTAAAATTAAATCAATATCATGCAACAATAAAGCATCAGTAGAGGTTAATGCTCTAATTTCCAAAAAAAAGTTCCGAAAAATGAATGAAGAAAATTGAGATCGCTATCATAAGTACTAAAGATTCAATCTAATACATCATCACTTTCAAATTTTCAGTATACACCGACGTACAGTCTATAAGCCAACTTGCCTATTCAAACCACCTAACAATGAGACTGGGGCATGATAATACGTAATTAAACAGAGTAGTAGTGAAACTAAATCATAAAGAAAATCCGTGACGACTCAAATAAGAAAGTTAAGATCAAGAAAAGAATTCCAATCTAGTTTACCTTGCCACTTACCCTATTCCATGTTTCATTTCCATGTGCATATCCTGGATCAACAACAACATATTGAGGTGGAGCATTCTTCAAGAGTGGCACCCTGTCAGGAGTATATTCATCATCACTATCATAATATTGATGTGGTCCTAGTGCTTTGAGTATCATTGCCAATAGTAAAGAGAGTCCCTGCTTGTTAACAGCACAGGCAGCCATCCGTCAATGCATCATTCATTAACCAAATTCCAAATGTAACTCCATCTTCAGATTTTGGAACCAAAAGCAAGTAGAAATATGTAACAAAGTGTAACAAGAAATATGCACTAGCTGATTACGTAGTTTACTGACAGAACAAATGAATTAGAGAGAGTATACACATTGTACCAGTTGGCAGTTGTTTTACATGTTAATTATATACCTAGAATGACAGTTTAGATCTCATCAACAACAGGAGTACTACCTATAAGAATCCCTTAATAATAAAATATGCATTAAAATTATCAGTAGAGGAACCAAAGAGATAAATATAAAAGGGACAATAAACAGGATACAGTTAGAAAGAAATGATGAAAGCTGATATTTTCATTTTCCATCTTTTCATTACAGATTAAAGCTGTTATTGACCGTATGAAAGAGATATGTGTTCAAAAGAAGAAAGTTTCCGCTGTGTAGTGCTTATCATGTTAGTCTTACACACTATGGTTCCCTAAACTTGCTTTGGGAAAGCAATATTTTTTAAAAGAATTCAGTATACTGTAATCATTGGAGACAGTTTTCTCGATATGCTTTATAAGAGAAAGAAGCTACTTAGACAATCTTGAAAACCTGAATACAAAGTTCCCTTTAATTAAAAATCTTGTGTTTAAAACTTGCAATGATCTTGGAAGTGGGAATTCAGTAGGAAACTTTGGCAATAGGTAAATAATATGCTTCAACAATAATTGTATCATAAATTATTACAGCCACAGACAGAGAAGAGAGAGATTTACCTGTACAGAAACAAGAAACAGGCCTACCCATTTGCACATCTCGTAATTTGATCTGATGAAATTCTTGAACTGATCAAAACTCCCAGAGGGGTCCTTTGGGAAGTCCTGACTCCAATTTTCACGTTTAGATGGATCAGATTCAATATGTCACAGGAAGAGAAGACTTTAAAATATAAAAGCATTGAATTAACAAAAACATTATTGAAATTATTTTTTATAGACAACAATACCTTCTCCCAGTCCTGATTCACAAATACATCAACAGTTAATGCAGCCTCCAGCATGAGAAGCAAAACCACAAACACCATATACTGTAAGCAGTCAAGGTTAACATTGCCTTAATGACCACTTAATGAGATGGCTTTGCTATTGAACACAACTAACTGCATAAAACTAAAAGTTTCAGCACTGAAACATAATAGTGGTTGTTTAACAGTCACCAAAAGTGCAACTAAGTGATAATAATTCGGTAGAGGGAATTAATGACTACATTGAACGGTGAACATTCCCTTACGTAAATTATTAAATGATTATACTTATCTTAAATATTGTATTATAACAATAAATAAATAAAATAAAAATAAAATAAAAATAAAAATAAAAAAACTAACATCAGCAATTAAAATTGTATGTCTCAAATTCAGTGAAAAAAATTAAAACTTTCAGCAGTAAAAATTATTTAAATTGTTAGCTAGCTACCTTAAATATAACTTACGTATTTTATTAAATTAAAACATTTTTCCATACTATGCATTTAGCACTTAAAATTAAAAAAATTATAATTTAGATGTAGAGAAATTGCTTCAAAAATACCGTAAGAGTAATTTTATGATGCATTTATATTTTAGTTTATTTTATGATATGCTACAATATATACAATTTTTCACATAAATGTTATTTGTACTCCCATGCTTGCAACCTAAATTTTAAGAAATGCCATATCCATGTGTAGCATCAGAGCCGTATCTGTTACTAAAATAATGGTAGACTAAAAGAAAAGGATACCAAATACAGGCAACAGCCATTAGCAGTTTCTGCAGCTACATGACCTAAACACGTTACTACACAGAACACCGCTCCAAGGCCAAGAAACGTGTAAATGAACCTGATTTCAAAAGAAAAAAAAACATGTCTTCAGAATCTATCCATACAGACCAGAAAATTTAATAATGTAAAGCGGAATTAAACTAGCAGGAAATACTGAGTATATCTATCCATAAAGATCACAAAAATAAGCAATCAGTTTGACAACATCCCCTCCCCCACCTGCAATTCCCACAAAATATATATATATATATATATATATATATATATATATATATATATATATATATATATATATATATATATATATATATATATATATATATATATATATATATATATTCACGTTCAAAAGATTTGTATCACATAAATTTTTTGTACCATCCAGTGCTCCTCACAATGAACAAATCTAAGGTTTTAAAAACTGGTTTGTGTCTAACGTTAAGGTTCTTGAAGTTTCTACAACTACAATAACTTTTCTTCAATATCAAGAATCATAACAAAACTGCTATTGTGACCACAATTTAACACCTTGAATATATTTATATCCTAAGCCAGAACCCCAACCCTGCTCCAAAAGTCCGGGTAATACATAATTGATTTCCCGGTTCTCTTAATTCCATTAAGAGCTTGCAAGTGGACAGAGCACAAAATTCAACAGCTTTATGATGACAAAAACGACTCCCCCAATCAACATTTCTCTCTTCCACAATTAACTCCTTTGGTTTCCTAGAACGTTATCTTTCATTCAACATTTTAGTACAAAAGCAATAAAAACACATTAATATCATAAAATCAAATCATAATTTTTAATATTTTATTTCATTATTAAAAATATTGAAATCCATCTTCACTGGTCAATCGAAATCCAAATTTTCTCATTCATTAATACAAGGATAAATAGAAAAAAAAAATGGAGGAAAAAAATGAATATTTTACCATGGAGGTGGATAATCATCAGAATCGTGACCAAAGGGGAGGTCACCCATCTCCCTCTGCCAAACCCTAATCATCCAAGCGGAGTACAGAATCATGGCTAACCCGGCCATCCCAATCACCGAGTTCACCAGCTTCAATATGGATTGAATGCAGCTTCTCAACACCCTCACCATTTTCTTTGTGATTTCTAATTCGTGGGAAATGGAATAATGTAAGAACAACTTAACCCCCAGAATCCAATGAAAGCAGAATTGAAAATTGAACTAGAGCGCAAAGAAACCCTAGATCGAAATCTAGGGCTCGTACGCTTAACGGATTCGAAGAGAGCAAGGAGGTTATAAGTTTTTCCTTTAGATTACTTTATGGCTATGAGGTTTACAGCCTATTATGACGTCATTATTATAATTTATAATATATATAAATAATTTCTTAAAAAATAGTATACCAGTTGCTGTGGTGTAGTGGTTATCACGTTAGTCTTACACACTAAAGGTCCCCAGTTCGATCCTGGGCAGCAACAATTTAGTTTTACTACTTTTGGTAGAACTTCAAATTAAAAATATATTATATATTTATTTATATTATACACTAATATATACGTACGCGTTGTTGCTGTGGTGTAGTGGTTATCACGTTAGTCTTACACACTAAAGGTCCCCAGTTCGATCCTGGGCAGCAACAATTTTGATTTTTACTATTTTCCTAGAATAATCAAATTAAAAATATTTTAAAACTTATTTCTTTTATACATTATCAGAAAAAACCCAAATAAAAAATAAATGTTATTTGAAACCCTTCAAAATTATTCTGAGCAGTTCCTCTTGTAATCATCGATATTTCTAAAGTTTCTTCTTTAGACATTTGCGCTACCAGTCATTGACAGAGCATGTTCCAATAGGACAGACAGGACAGACAAATACACAGCATAGACATTCATTCTCAGGTTGGAATACACAAGTGAAACCACGAACCCCTCTTTATTGAATTTTTGTCTTTCACAAGTGCTTAAATAAAAATCATCATTACAAATTTTGTTCTTTTAATTAAATCACTTGGAGTGAATTGTAGATGGTACATAAAATGTTTATTCAGTTTTTCCTTTAACTTGAATCAAAGTCCCGGTACATTCTATAAGCATCTCTGTCTGAGGAGTAGTAGCCTTGAATCAAAGTGTCAACTAGGAAACCATATTTCTTGTAAAGATTCACTGCAGGAGTCCTCAAGGGATCCACATGAAGCATTATGCGCGAAACTTTTCTTGTCCTGCATTTCTCAACTGCTGCTTTCAACAGAGTCTCTCCGTGGCCTTGTCCCCTATATTGCTCCTTCACTAATAAACCAAAATGTGTAAACCCATATTGCCAATAACCAAAAGTTGAAGATTCAATCCCAGCAATGTAAACCCATATTGCCAATAAACAGTTTCAACAAAAATAATTACATAATAAATAGTATAAAATAATATTAAAGACATAAAATATCATGATCTTATAGCATTATAACTATACACTATGCTACAGGATTTTAGTAATATTCAAATAACAAAAAGATTTAAATTAAACATATCATATCATACTACTTAGGTTTAAGATTCAGCAATACTCGTTAAAAATAAAGGACTACAATTTGAACCAAAACGAAAATAGCAAAAAGCTCAGGTTGATAATTTTTTATTTCTTAATTAAGAAAGATAAAAAGCTAAATAACATCATATTAAACATTTGTCATTAGGTTATTACAACAAAGCTTTTGGCTATTTTTCTATGGTTTTGACTAATTTTCTTCAAGGTTACGTTTATAGTTCATTACACTAGTTATTCAATTCGGACACTTAAGCCTGATTTTCATAAAACTTTTCACTAGCTGCGGGTGATATACGACACCACGATAGTTTTTTCTTCATAAGTAGTAGAAAAGGCTCAGATTATTTAGTTGGGAAGTTTCATCAAACAAGTTATGGGCATGACTTGAATTCTTGATAACGAAACAAACACTAGCATTGGAAAGACCAAATTTCAGTTTCTGAATGCAACCATCCTTTCATGAGATAGATGTAAGCAAGAAAACGAATGGGGTTGGAACCTGCGAGCTTGGTGATGGAGGCGTACAGGGAAGAAGGCCAAGAATACATGACGTAGCCTGCAAGCTCGCCATCCACGTGAAGATAAAGCAATCCACTGTTCTTCTTTTTCAGTTCATCGTGAAAGAATGAAGCTAGTGATTCGTGTTTTGGAAAGATCTTTCTTTCTAATTTTACTATCTCTTCCACTGTCTTGGCACAGTTTCTACTGAGCTCAAGAATCGCCACATTCGCCATGATTGGTAACTCAAAAAAGAACTCCAGACTTGTAATATTTCATGCTTATGTTAATTTAAGAATTTATTATCTTTATTTAATTTATGTTTATTGATTAATTGTTTAATGAATAAGAGGCTACTATGTAAGTTTTTATTTATAAAGTTTTTATAATTAAAAATAAAATAAATAAAATCATTTTGATCTAGTTGTAAGTATTATTTGAAAATTATTTTGAAGAGTTCATTGAAATATATAAATATATCATAAAATACTTTCATAACTTTATATAATATGTCATATAATAGACTCACATAAGTAAAAATAAGTCCTTAAAACAAACATAGGACCCGTCAAGTAATTTTAATACGTGATTCACTTGAGCTTTTTTTCTCCAAAATTGGTCATTTAATTTTTTCAATATATAAAATAAACTACTTTTTAAGAAAGGGAGAATGATAATAATTGTAAAACCCAACAAAACTGGTATGTTAGAAGTGGTGGTAGTTTAAAAATAATGAGACTCGATTATTTTAATATTAAACGGTTTTATTATAAATAGTTTTGTTATAAACAAGTTTTATTATTTTAAAATGTATCATCTCTTTATAAATCACTTTTCTACAGTTCTCCATATTCTCTCTAAGAGTTCTAACTCTTGAGTCATCTCTTTAACGATTAAAAGGTACCTGATTGACCACGACAATGAGGTCTACGTTTTTACCCAATCAGTTTCTTCAATAGAACAAGTAAGTTTCAACTCTTTTTTCCTCTTTTGTTTCCAAATATGTTTTAGAGGAATCTTGTACGGTTGCATGTGTAATCATGTATCTCCTACACGTTCTTGATTCATCTAGAGTTTTAAGGACTCTGTTCGTTTGCAATCGGCGAAGCGTTCTTAGAGTTAGACAGTGTCTTTAAGAGGTAAGGGAAGCTAGAATTTTCTTTAATTGATGTTTGTGGTATAAATTTGATGTTTATATGTGTATTAAACTGATTTGGTGTCATTTTTGTGTTTGTGCTAGTTTTAACTTATTTAATTGGATGTAATTGAGTATTTAGTGATGAAATGTTGATGTGAGGTATATTGGATGATATTTTGGTTTGGAATTTGTATGTTAACATGTTGCATTACTAATTTGAATGTGTGTTGTAAAGTGTATGGAATAAAGAGTTGAAAATCTAGGAGTTTTGGTAGTGTTGTGAAGGGAAAAGGGGTTTTAGGTAGTGAAATTGTGAGAGAAGGATTGTAAACTGGTTTGAGGCATTTTTGGTATATTATGAGATGTTTTGTGACTTCTCTAAGCATTCAAATGAAGGAAATTTGATGTAAGAGTGTTTGGTGGTTGATAGGTAGAGTTTAGCTTGGTTTAGAACTAGTTTTTGGGGGTTTGGACTAGTGAGAATTTAAATTATAGGTTCTGTGTCTAATGATCATTTTGGAGGGTGTTAGTAAGTCAATTGGGACTTGTTGGAATCCTTAAGTTGTTTAAAAATAAGCTATAACAGAATTCAATTTGGGTTTATAAAGTGAGGTTTTGGTTAATTTTGGATTGAAATCATGTGATCAAACTTTAAAATGAGTTTATGTTGGTTTAAACACATTTGTTTAGGTCCATTTGAGTGTATAATACATTCTAGGAGTGTTAGAAGTTGGGAAAGATGCATAGAATAGGTCATGAGTGGTTGAGGGTGCAAATTCTGTAATTTCAGTGTCGTAGAATTATGCAGTCTCGTTGAGCAAGAGAGTGTCCGCTAAGCAAGCAAAACACTTCTAGCTGAGTGAAAGTCTCGCTGAGCGAGAGGTGAGCGAGAAGAACCCATTGTTTTTGTTTTCGCACAACGAGTTTGGTGCACTGAGTGACTAGTCAGAACTTGTTTTGATTATTTCTTTCTTTGTTTTATGATAACGTTGAGCTATGATTTGATTTTTAGAATGGTGTAGAAGTATCTATGATATTATATGATTATGTGGAAAATATGAATTGAAATACATAATGTTTTATTCTTGAGGTTATGTATGTATTGAAAGTATGGTTGATGGACATAATTCCATGATCCTCATGGAGAGGTTACATGGTCATACTTTGTGTTGTTGTTGTATGAATGTATGGAGGTTTAAACTGGTGGTCTGTTTTGAAACTCTAATGATCATCCATTCTCAAGTAGAGAGGAATGAGTCATGTGGTGAAAGTAGCGGGAGGTTCTTGTCTGTAGACTTTGATAATGGCTCTAGGCAACTGAAATGGACTAACCTTGTGTGGTGCTTGGGGTGGGCCAACTGTTTACCATACAAGTGCGCAAACTACCAAGAGTTCGACATTCATACCTAATTCAGATGAGTCTTGTCTAGGTTATTACATGTATAAGATGTTTGGTTTGTTATTATACTGAATTGAGTTTATGTTTGAATTAGTGTATATATATATATATGTATGTATGTATGTATGTATGTATGTATATGTATATATATGTATGTATGTATGTATATATATATATATGTATGTATATGTATGTATGTATGTATGTATATGTATGTATGTATATGTATGTATGTATATGTATGTATGTATATGTATGTATGCATGTATATGTATGTATGTATGTATATGTATGTATGTATATATATGTATGTATATATATATATATATATATATATATGTATATATATATATATATGTATATATATATATATATATATATATATATATATATATATATATATATATATATATATGTATATATATATATATATATATGTATATATATATATATATATATACAAAATATTTTTGTTTATCTAGTTTGTCCTTGCTTTTGTGTTTGTCTGTCTGTGTGTTGTCTTTTTTGCAATGATCACCTTAGACAGTGTTAGCTTAGAGAGAACATCTTTCAAGGGATTTAACTTTTGGTTGAGAGAGAAAAGCAACAACATAGATAATCTTTGGCCCGTCAAGGATAGGATTTCTTATCCTAAAAACCTCAAGTTCTTTGTAAATTCTTATCTATGTATGTCTTATTTTAATAGTTTTATATTATTAAATTGGGAGGTTAGAATAATAAAGCATAAACTTATACATAAGAAACAATATCAATGTGCTACTTTTAACAAATAAATATAAATGTATTTTAATTTTAATATGTTTAAATAATTAATTTAGTATTATAAATATTGACATGCAATTTTATTATAAATATTTTAATTTTGTTAATTTTATTTAAATTTTTTTAATAATCATCTTTATTAATTATCAAATGTTTTTTTAAGATAAAATAATATTAATATATAATTAATTTTAAAAAAGTTAATTTATAAATTATAATAAAATAGGATACTATCCCATTAATTATTAAATGAATTCTTTGAGAATTTGCCATAATATATATATTTTTTTATTGTTTGATTTAGGAGGGTTGGGTTAAGGATGCAGTGGGAATTTAAATACTTTTAAATAGATGCTATATTTTACTTTTAATATTATGGAGGTAGGAATGAGTACTTAGTTCTAAATACTAGTTAATTTAACACAAAGAATGTGTTTATTTCTAAATACAATTTTAAATAAGTATTATTGTTTATATATTTTTTATTATAACTAATAAAAGGTTTAAAGAATAATTCTGATGTATTATTTCAAAGAGTAGAGTACCATATATATACATTTAAGGATCCTATAATCCTTCATCTATTAAAGGAATGACAGGTGCACAAATCTGCACAAATTATAATAATATCTAAATTATAACTAACACAATATTTGATTGCCTAATATCCTTTAATAGAATATTTGGCATATCTTAACATCCCCACTCAAGTTGGTGCATGGATATCACACATTCCCAACTTGAATAGAGACTCATTAAACAATCTTCTTGATACTCCTTTGGTGAGAACATCAGCCAACTGCAATTCTGATCTTACAAAAGGAAATGAAATTATTCCAGCTTCAAGCTTCTCTTTGATGAAATGTCTATCAATTTCCACATGCTTTGTTCTATCATGTTGCACAGGATTGTGAGCAATTGCTATAGCCGAAGTATTGTCACAGTACAAACTCATAGCTTCATTTTGTGTAAAGTCCAAATCTGATAGCACATTTTTAATTCACAAAAGTTCACATACACCTAGTGTCATCCTCTGAATTCTGCTTCAGCACTAGATCTTGCTACTACAGGTTGTTTTTTACTCCTCCAAGTTACAAGATTCCCTCCTACAAAAGTAAAGTATCCAGAGGTAGATCTTCTATCATCTTTTGAACCTGCCCAATCTGCATCAATGTACCCTTCTACCTTTAAGTTTTCATGATTTGAGAACAAAATTCCTTTTCCAGGAGCGGACTTCAAATATCTCAAAATCCTTTCAACAACATCCATATGAAGCTTCCGTGGGTCATGCATAAATTGACTAACAACATTCACTGCATAGGTGATATCTGGACGTGTATGGCACAAATAAATTAATTTTCCTACTAGTCTTTGGTATCTTCCTCTGTCTATGCTTGCTGAATTTGAGCATTGAAAGAGTTTATGATTTTGTTCAATTGGTGTATCAGCTAGTTTACTCCCAAGCAGCCCAGTTTTCGATAGTAAATCAATAGTATATTTTCTTTGGCATAGAAAAATACCATGTTTTGATCTAGCTACTTCAATGCCTAAAAAATATTTAAGATTTCCAAGTTGTTTCATCTCAAATTCAGATGCAAGGTATTGTTGTAAACTAGAAATCTCATCTTGGTCATTTCCTGTAAAAATCATGTCATCTACATATATAATCAAAGCTGTATTTTTTCCTTTTCCTCTCTTAAAAAATAAGGTGTGATCAGAGTTACTTGTTCTATAGCCAAAAGCCTTCATAGACTTGGTAAACCTTCCAAACCATGCTCTTGGGGATTGTTTTAATCCATATAGAGCCTTCTTTAATTTGCAAACCTTCATTCCAATTGAATCAGTCATGCCTGGTGGAGAATCCATATAAATTTCTTCTGAAATTTCTCTGTGTAGGAAAGCGTTTTTCACATCAAATTGTAGAAGAGGCCAATCTTGGTTTGCAGCTAGCGAAAAAAGTATTCTCATAGTATTGAGTTTGGCTACTGGTGCGAACATCTCTTTGTAATCTACACCATAAGATTGAGTGTAACCTTTAGCCACAAGTCGTGCTTTATACCTCTCAATAGTTCCATCAGCTTTATGCTTAATTGTAAAGACCCATTTGCAGCCCACAATTCCCTTTTGGTAAGGACACAAGATCCCAAGTGTTGTTTTTTTCTAAAGCTGCCATCTCCTCAACCATTGCTTCAGTCCATCTAGGATCTGCCAAAGCTTCCTGTACATTATTAGGAATAGAAATTGAAGATAATTGAGATACAAATGATGCATATGACTGAGATAACTTGTGAGATGACACATATTTACTAATGGGATATTTAACTTTGGCTTGGAGGTCTGGTTCATATTTAACTGGAGGTTGACCATAGTTAGAACGAGGTGGAAGAATATATTGAACAGTAGTAGACTCAGTGTTTGGTGTGCTGGTGGTCTCACGCAGACAAGAATCAATTCCATGATCAATTTCATTAGTATTATCAGAGATAGGATCCGAAGGTACCTCTGAAGAGTCAAGTTGAACTTGTGGAGAAGATTGAGCCAATTGGTTATGATCAGAAGACACTGTATTATCCAGAAAAGAAGGGTCCATATTTAGGATTGGCTCACTTCCTGCAGAATGATCCTCACACAATAATTTATCTTCACAATCAAACATACCAACATCATGATTATGCACTTCACTTTCATTGCCTCCCTGAAGTGGAGAATCAACATAAAAAAATTCATGCTCATTAAAAGTCACATCCATAGAAATATAAAATTTCCTTGATGGTGGATGGTAAGCACAATAACCTTTTTGAGTTGATCCATACCCAACAAAAACACATTTGATCGCTCGTTCTTCAAGCTTTGTACGTTGATGTGGGTGTAAGTGAACATATATAACACATCCAAAAATATGAGGTGGTAAATAAACTATGGGAGGAAGGATACAATGATCAGACAACACATCAAAAGACCTTCGAAAGTTAAGCACACTAAAAGGAGTTCGATTAATTAAATAAACGGCAGAGCTCACAGCCTCACCCCATAAATATATGTCTATTTTTCCGCTCAGCCACTTCATTTTGTTGTGGTGAATAAGGACATGTAGTTTGATGCAAGATGCCTTTAGAGTTCATGAACTCTATTAATTCAGTCTTAAAATATTCTCCTCCATTGTCTTATCGAATGACCTTAATAGATGTGTTAAATTGTGTAACAATCAAATGATAGAAGGAACGAACCACATCACACACATCACTTTTATATTTAAGCAAATATACCCAGGTTACCCGAGTACAATCATCAACAAAACTGATAAACTATTTTTTTCCATTATGTCTTGATTACGGGGCAGGGCCCCAAACATCTGTGTGAATTAATGAAAAAGGAAAATTAGTTTTGTTATTGCTTAAAGGAAACACAACACGATGATTTTTTGCCAAAACACAAGTTTCACAAAAAAAAAATCAGAAATATTGCATTTATGAAATAGTGATGGAAATAGTTTTTTTAAATAACCAAAAGAGGGATGTCCCAACCGTTTATGCCACAACCAAATTTCTTTTTTGTTTTTATCTTGTATGTGATCGTTCGCAAGACAAGTCAATCCTTTTTTATGGTTTGATTGTGAGACATTTTCAAGATAATACAGTCATTCATTCTCTCTACCACTAACAATCTTCTCCTTGGAATGGATGTTCTGAAAAAGACAATGGGTTGGGTAAAATAAGGCAACACAAGAATGTGATTTGGTTAACTTGCTGACGGAGATAAGATTACAGTTTAATGTAGGAACAAATAAAACATCAGGAATCGATAAGGAGGGTGAGAGGGATATAATACCTATACCTTCAATAGGAGATGAGACCTCATTGGCATTAATAATAACAGTTTTAGAACAATTAGAGGAAAAATTAGTAAATATATGAGGATCACAAGTCATATGATCAGTAGCACCCGAATCAATTATCCAATCACTATCATTAGTAACAACAGAAAGATTAAGGGCAGAGTTAGATATACCTGACTTGGTCACAAATCCGGCAGCAGTAGAAATATAACTCTTGGAAGCAGTGGAAGTTTCAGAATCATGTTTCTCCGATTGATTGTCAGCAGCGGAAGTTCCAGAATCATGTTTCTCCGATTGATTGTCATCGGAAGAAGCCATTAGAAATATTCAATGAAAAAGACACTAATTCCTATATCGTAGAGGATATCAGTGTTGGCTCTTGATACCATAATAAAAGGTTTAAAGAATAATTCTGATGTATTATTTCAAAGAGTAGAGTACCATATATATACATTTAAGGATCCTATAATCCTTCATCTATTAAAGGAATGACAAGTGCACAAATCTGCACAAATTATAATAATATCTAAATTATAACTAACACAATATTTTATTGCCTAATATCCTTTAATAGAATATTTGGCATATCTTAACAATAACTAATTATCATTTATATATTTACATGTTACATAATGTATAATTATATAACTGTAATTATATTTAAAATTATTACATTATTTCTATTATTTGAAACCTGAAATTCACGACAGAGGCTTATATTTAGATTACAATCATTTAACTAATTTATTTGCAACAAATATATAATTATAATTATAAATTATCATGTAAATATTAATGAAGTAAATAATTTTGAACCTATTCAAAATCATATATAATCAGACTAATATATATAAGATAACAATTAAGAATATAACTATTTTTGTTTTTTATTGTTAAAAAATGGTACTAAATAATAATAAAATTAAAAGATAAATATGATTTTGGTCTTTGAAGTATTACGTAAAATTGAAAATAGTTCTTGATCGAAACTGTGATACTCTTTGGTCCTTCATTGATTTTAGTTTTTATTTTGCACAGTTTTAAAGTTTACTTTACTTGACAATTGAAGTTCCAATTTACCATTAGTTAACATGTGTGCTTGGTGATATATCTTGTTTCCTTTGCTGTTGTTAGTCTTTTGTGTTGGTAAAATAAGTTGTAATTAGTCTTTGATTTAGAAGTTTGAGTTATTAACTGCCCTAGTGTTGTTAGTTTGAGTTGATAGTATTCCTTGTGTTATGAAGAATGAATTAGGTTTGCGTTATTAGTCTTTGACTATGTGTTATGATGAATAAATGAAATATATCTTTATAAATGAGTAAGAAAGAGAAGGGAGTCATAAAGATAATTAAGTTATAAAGAATATAATATTTTCTTTATGATGTTGCTCTCAATACAAGCAAAGAAGTCATTTTTCATACATGCATTAAATGTTTTAGATGTTGGTGATCATTTAGTCAAATTGTGTGTTTAAAACATATTGGCCCATGTTAGCTCGTCAGGTAAAGACATCGTTTAGTTCTGTTTAGCGAAAATTGTGTTCAAATGCTTTAATTTTTTACTAGATACTATGACGATTAGACACTCTGTTAGAAGTCCTATAATGTTTAACACTTTTATGTATATGTTAGATGCTCTTGTGATATCAAACATTCTCATATCATTTAGTCATCTTTAAAGGTAGCATTTAACATATTTAAATGATATCCTAGATGATTCTTTTCTTTAGCCACTTTGTTTGTCCAACACTTTTTAGATATAAAATCTTAATCTTTAGTATTTTGATAACTGTATACTTAGACATTTCCTTTTGCTAAATGTTGTTTGTTAAACACTGTCTATTAGACTATATATTGGAAAACGTTGTTGTTGTGAAACGTTATAATTGCGTATTACGTTCAAACACTTATTTTGTTCAACATTTTTCTTTACTAAACACATCCTTTAGACGCTTCACTCAATAAACAATATTTCGTTAAGTATTGTATGTTAAACTTCAAAGCCTAAGTTACTACACAGTCTAGTCTCACTAGACGATCTTATCTTAACATATTTGACACTTCTTAAGCTAAGAGACTGATATATTAAAACATTTATGAAGTTTGCTAAGTGTGTAAGAGCTCGAGAAAAGTCAAATTGCTCAATTAAAACCCAAAGAGGATGTTCACATTTTTTATACATCAACAAGTGCTAATGGGAGCCACTTGGATAATGGCCTTTGACTTAACTGGCATTCGACGAAATTTCAGTACCACTAGACCCCACCAAAGTTAGTGAGTTGACTGACTTGTGGGCGTTGGGTGCCACTAACTTGATTGTCGATGGATAGATTTTGGATGGTTTAATCTCAGTGAGTTCCAGTGACAATGTTGTTGGGTGAGACGTTTGGTAGTTGGGTGAGTGGGCCTTCAAGCACTACTCATTGAGAAAATGGATACTTTTGTTGGACGAGACTAACAAAGTTCAACCACTTCCATGTTCATTGTTCTGGTGTGGTTGATGAAATCTTATAAGTTGTTAAGGTGACTATTTGTGTTTGAAATTTGTACGAGGATAGTTGATACTGATCTAAGGAGGATTAAGTTTGAGTTTTCTTAGTGAATGCATTGATATAAGGATTTAATATTGTAAGTTATCCAAGCTCTAATTATTATCCAATCTCATGTAAAGAAGGGTGAGGTATGTCATGAGAAGAATACAAGGTCTTAGTCTAAGGGTTTTATCTTGACCAAAGATGATAATAGACTAACCTTGTATATGGTAAGATAAAACTCATTGATAATGACTCTACAGAGTAGTAGAGGCCACCACAAATGTAAAACTTGTCAAAGTTTGATATTAGTATATGAATCGGGATAATTTAGTCTTGTTTAACTCTTTATTTGATTTTCTTGTTTGTATGAATGACTTGTATGAAATATTAACTTTATTACTATTATATGAAAATCTCTTTTCCTTATTAGCTTACTCTTATGTGTATTTTGTCTTGTGTTGTTTGTCTTCTTTTTAAAATGATCACTTCCATCAGTGTAAATAGATGAGAATGTAACTATTGATCCAGCTCAGAATGAGGGAGATGTTATAGTTTAGTTTTTAGGTTTGACTAGTTTGTATTGTACCTTTTTGAAAGACTCTAAGTTTTATGTAATTTAGTTGTTGTTTCTTATGTGGTATAGAATCTTGGTATAAATTATGTTTTTATGGTTATATATATGGATAATTATAATAGCATTTCTCAATAAGTTCGATTATATGTTCTTTAATTATTGATCCTCTCATACTTATTTTAGTAGTTTTATGTTAAAATTAGATGTTACAATTACTTTTTAATTTAATTAATTATAATAAAAAAATTATTTGTAATAAATAAAATGATAAAATTTATTTATTTTATATCTCAAATTTTTAATAATTATGATAAAAATTAATTTTTTGTGTTATCTTAATAAAAAATGAAAATGCATGCACCTAGGAACGTATTTTTCCTGTAGGTTATACTAAAACTAATTGATACATATATTTTAACATTGACTGAATGGTAAAAATCTTTATTTATACATGGTAAAGAAATTCAAATAAACCATCTTTATTTTCAAAACAAGAATAACTCTACAAGGAAATTACAAAGTAAAAATAATGATTAAAATACTATTTAAAGTTCTAAAAAGTTGTGTATTATCCAAGTTAGGATAAAAATAAAGTATACCTATATATAGATTATTATTAAAACAATAATAATAAATTTCAAAATATTAAAAATTTAAGCATATATCTAAATGTATTTACAAAATCATAGTTAACTATAGTCTTAACTAATTAATGCTATATCTAGATCAATGTCTTATCTAATCAAATCTAATTTTATTAGATACAGTAATAAATATTTGGCGCAAATTCATGACCTTCAATATGACCTATGAAATACTATTATGTAGAATAAAGAATGAGTAAAAATTAAGGATTGAATTCAAGAGTCAAATGTTGTTGGTTCTGGGGTGTCCATATGCTTATGCGAAATTTGTTAGTAATGATTTGGGCACACCCTTTCACTGCTTTCATCCTCCAAACACGATTTATAGCCAACTATGTTCACCGAAACTGCGGTTGAGATGCACTCCCTTCCAACGCCACAGTTTTAAGAGCTTTTGCAAAAGGGAAGAAGAAGAAGAAGAAATCACACCCTTTTCTCAGGTATGAAATGCCATGCTGAATCTTTCTCAGGTTACAGACCCTCTAATTCTGATGTTATCAAGAACAGAATAGTATTGTTCTTTTTGTTATTCCAAATTCCAGGGATTCTCAGCCTTGCAAGAGGAAGACAGTCCATGGGAGAGTGGAAATGTGTGGAGCAATCTTGCACTCTATTTATTCACTCTGCACATCCCTTTCAGTTTTGGAGGCTTATCCGTTGTGGCCTTATTCAACGGACAACCTGTTATTGACCCACAAACTGAGGTCACTTTTGTTATTTGTTCATTTATTTCTCAAAATCATTTGATTAAACCCCGATGTCATCCAAATCTTAGGATCTTATTTTGTCTATGTTCTAAAGATTTTATGTTATTTAATTAGTCTCTTTAAGAAATTAACGTGTCAGCACAATATTACTCCAAATTTTATCACCAAATTGGTAATTCAAATGTACGTTACCATGATCTTACTAAGGAATAAGGCGCTAACACCAAATAAATGAATGAGAGGAACTGACTGATGACCAAAATACAGAGAAGATGATTTAGGGTGTGCTTGGAATTTTTTTTGAAGCATTGTAAATGGAAAATTACACTTTCAAAGGAGTAAATCTAGGAGGAAGCAGGGAGGTGGATTGGCGTGAAGTTCAATTGAGTTGATTTCCGCATAACCATTTACTCTAACTAGTATTGTTGTTTTAATAGGGTATAGATCAACAGTACTTGTTTTTTAGTTCTGCAAGATTTAATTGGAAGTTGTTGTTTTAAGGTTTGTACTTTGCTGTCTTCTTGTGCTTGGGGATAGCTTTCTTTATAAGGCAGTGAGTACGTTAGAAGTTTAAGGCAGTGCAATGAGTATCAATGGGATTTGTGTTTCTATGTGACATACTATAAATGGTCCTTCATCTTTAGATTTAGTTCAATGTCTGAATTTACATCTGCCAGAGTTTAGGTTCATTGATTCACAGTGTTATGTCTTTAGAGCAGACATTTTAACAATATCTTTTCCCTCGCTGATGCAGGCCTTATCTCTTCTCACCATTCAGATTCTCGAGCTTAGTGGGACTCTAGTTTTGTTGAAGTACACAGCTAAGCCACAATACAAGTTTACAAATTTCTTCAAAAAGAACAACTCATGGAGCTACAGGAACTGGTTTTTGTCATCAGCTCTGGGATTTGGGTTTCTTGCTCTTCTGATTTTCTTAACATCTCTACTTGCTGACTATTTATATGGCTCCAAGGTTGGTGATTACATTTTTTCCCAGTTATATCATTTCATCTGTGTAGAAAAAAAAATACAAACTATATGCCCAGCACTGTCATAGTTCTTGCATTGTGTTTGCTGCTTACATAGGTACTGAAACAATATAAACTATATGTCTAGCACATTCTTTCAAATCCCATATTGTTCAATACCGATACTGCTGTAGGTAGTGAACCAGAAACTGGTATCATTATGTTTTTGCCTTTCACACCAGAAATATCTTTTTTTACAAGCATCAACATTAGTAAATAGGTATAATTAATAAACCTTGACTCAAAAGATTGTGCTTGCTAATCATGGAAAATACCCCACATTTTCAAGTTGTTCCAGGCACTCCTATTACTGAACCATGTAGTAAATATGTAATGGCAAAAAAGGGCTTTGGGATATAAAAAACTTGCTTACATGGAAGCAGGTGCGAAGCAACGGGATAAAGCCAGAGGCTGTGTGGAATATAAAGTAAAATTGGGAAAACGAAATATGTAAGCAGTTGTTTAATGGGGATATGAGATGTATGTTATAGGTCTTTGGAATGATATTTGGTGTATTTTCTTTTTCTTTCTTGACTTTTGAGGAACTCTTAATATGTACCTCTGTTGTAATTTGGTAATATCCAAATTATCTTAAACAAATCCAAGTTCCAATCAACTAGCATTTTTAAAAAAAATGAAAAGCACTCGGTTGTAAGAGAAAACAAAGAACTACATTTTTGGAAGACTAAAGGGGAACTTAAAGGAATAAGAGAGTAAAGGCAAATTTGGAAATAGATGGTAAGAAACAATTGTTGTGTTTGGCTTCTGACTTAGAAAAGTTAGATAATTGCATAAGGCTCTAAAACTGCTAAATGGCTGAAAAATGCGTGTTATAATTGTAATTCAATACTTTAGAGAAGTTGCTGCACACCCTGTTAAAGCTAACTAATGTGAACTGTTATGCACTGCCTACGTTGTATAACAATCTTAGTGATTGATTAAATTGTGGAACATATCCAGCACTCATACTACTACTTAACTTTGTGAGCTGTTGAAATGTGTCATTATCATATTCTCCTGATGCTTATTATTAAAAGCATTATTATTTCAAACCATGGAACTATCATTTTGTCCATTCCCTCCTACCAGACCTCATGATTCTGTACGTAGTTATTCTAAATTTTGCAAATTTTTTGAAATGGGTTGAAAGTTATGAAATGGTGGTGTTTTCCCCTAACTTTAATTATACCATATGCATGCAGCCTGTGAGCAACCCCATTCAGAAGGAAATGCTCCTAAGTAGTGGAATCTCAAGAGTGTCTTGTGTGCTTGCTTATTGCATTGTCATTCCCCTTTTGGAAGAAGTTGTTTATAGGGGATTTCTTTTGACATCACTTTCATCCACCATGGAATGGCCACAAGCTGTTGCCATAAGCTCAGTTATATTCAGTGCCATTCACTTATCTGGTGAGAACTTCCTTCAATTGTTCATCATTGGGTGTTTACTTGGATGCTCCTATTCTTGGACTGGGAATTTGTATTCCTCCATTGTTATACATTCCTTGTACAATGCTTTCACCCTAGTAGTATCTTATTTCTATTAAATTGTATTTACAAATATGATTGAGCAAACTTGTTATCTTTTTGTTCGAGTGATATTCCATTCCCTTCGTTCTACTTTTTTGAATGTAATGGTTCTCGCTAAACGAAGGTTTGTCTTTATAACTTTTTTTCATCATCACAAACTGTATTAATATTCTAACTTGTTTATTAAAATAACATTGTGTGTTTATTTTAAAATTTAAAGCTTTCAACACATTTTTATTTTAAAAAAAGATAACTTTATCTTTTAAAGAGTTATATTTAAATTACCTTTATCTGCAATTCCTAAAAGCTTACGACTATTAAATATAAAGACCATATTCTATAAAATATAATATATTAATTGTGCTATTTTTAATACTTGATGAAACTTTTAAGTTAAAAGAGTGGAATGGTAAGAGTAATATCCCGTGCTGCAGCTAGATGTCACCCATTAACCATAATAACATTTAAGCTAAAAGTTATATATGAAAAAATGTGAAAGTGAAGGGTCTACAAAATGCTTTATTTCTTGGGAGTCTATTATTCTACTAACATTTAATGAAATTGAATGAGTTTATATTTTATACACTGACCACTTTCTGAGGAGCCTTAACCTCAAAGGAAGAAACTATTAAATTTGTGTTTAAGACGTTTCAAATCGAAAATTTCAAACAGGCTATTAGTCTATTTACCTCCCATACTTCTTCACCATTATTTCTCTTCAAATATTAAATAATAATATCATAAGCCTGTTTAGATAAAACACTTATATTTTGTTTAAAATTTTAGTATTAAACTACATTAGCCTAATTAAGCAAGTTGATTATACTAATTTAAAGATGTTTGTTTAATGTTTTTTAATTTGTAAAACTAAAATAAAAAAACCCTTGCTAAAAGAAAATAATTTACTTAATTATGCTTTTCTAATTTTATGAAACAAGAATGCTTTTGTTTTGGTTCTTGTAAATTTTTCTCTCCCTTTAATTTATCATTCTTATATTAAATTAGTATTTTATTTATTTTGGTTTTCATGAAATATGTTTTTAGTTTTAATCTTTTCAAAATCTGAAATTAGTAATTTTATTTATAAATGCTATCTATAGACGGGTAATTAACATAATTTTTGCCCTAATTAATTCTTTTAGAGATATCACATATTTATCTTATACTATGACTCAATAAGATGTTATCATTTGATGATTTTACTCAATTTATCGTTAGTATGTGATTGGTTAATCTTTCATTAAATATATGAAGAATTGGTATGTATTACATAATTATAAACATTAAAGATAAATTTCAATTTTTTAAAATAAATTATTATAAATTATTTTATAAGGATAAAATAAAAAATTACTAATATTATATGAACTAAAATATATTTAAACTGAAATAACCCACAAGTAGATTTTATTTATAGTGCAATTGTGACCACTTATGTTTCCCAAATCACTTCCTTTTTAAATGAAAATAATTAAGGTGGTATTTTTCTATATTCCCAAATCACTCACATCAATGGAGTATTTTAATTTATCAAATAAGATTTTTGTTTCTATTCTTTTTATCATTTTTCTCTTTATGGAAACATAGTTATTCGTCCTAAGAGGTTATGTCTCACTCATCATAATTTTGATGTTTTTGTCCCCCACATGCCAAATTGTGTACTGGTTCAGAAGTGTTTTTTTGTCACTTTTTTTTTTCTCTTATTAAAATTTAAGTATTTAAATTTAACCATGAATATACAATCACTTCAGCCATCCCAATTATAATGAGAAATTTATTGGAAAGAAACTTGCATTTGTCAAAGTAGAAATGTTAACCACTTAAGTAATTACTCGTTAACTATTGATTTGGATACATGAACGCTCTCGGTTTTTCTAATACCAACATTTATGGGTTTTCATAATAATTTTCCTCAAGTTGGGTGACGATTTAATGTTAAAGAATTGATTATAAATTATTTAATAGATTCTAAACCAAAATAATTATTAAATAGAAAATTATACTAAATTTTCATATTAAATTCTTTTATATGAAAATGTTCATCCACAAATCACGTCATTTTAAAATTACTTTTATTCATAATTGATTTTAGATTTAATTAAATTTTAAATCTCTTATAAATTTTGATATTTTTAATTAAATTCTTACTAAATGTTTTTTTGTCTAAAATATGATTTTTATATATTTTTAATTTAATATTATCATTTAATTTAATTGTTAAGTGAATGATGTGAATGTTGTTTTGTCATTTCATTTCATGACCTTTAGTTGTATCTGTTAATAAAAACATTACAAAAAATATTAATATTACCGATGGATCAATATCCGTCGATATATCTTAATTTCCGACGGAATTATCGACGGTATTTTTATGTGCATTACCGACGGATTTACCGAAGGCTTTCGGCCGTCGGTAAGTGACATGCGCATTACCGACGGATTTACCGAAGGCTTTTGGCCGTCGGTAAAAAGAGCGGGATTTTTCCCGCCCATTATTTCGTGGGTGACATTACCGACGAATTTACTGAAGGCGTTTGGCCGTCGGTCAAAAGAGCGGGTTTTTTCGAAACCAGCTTCGCATCCAGTGCCAATATATGTGGGTAAAAGAAGTATTTCTCCTCTCATTTCAATCAGTAAAGAAATCTCCACCGTCACTGCTCTCCACCGTCACTGCCCTCCACTGCCGCTGCCCTCCACCACCGTTGCCCTCCACCACCGCTGCTCTCCACCACCGCTGCTTTCCACCGCTGCTCTCCATCATCGTTGCTCTCCACCGTCACTACCCTCCCGCCGCTGCCCTCCCGCCGCTGCCCTCCACCACCGCTTCCCTCCACCACCGTTGTCCTCTACCACCGTTCTCTCCACCACCGCTGCCCTCTACCACCGTTCTTTCCACCACATTGAAACGATTAGAAACATTTATCTTACAAATCTGAGAATTGTAGAAAAACTCTCCATGATTCACTATAATTTTAACTATTGAAAATAAATTGGTTGTTTGATACTTTGGAAACTAGTTTGTTACTCGCGTGATGCCGTTTTGGTGGTGGAGTTCGTGGAAATGGAAAAAAAAATTTACACAGCGACGAAGGAAGAGGAAGAAGATGAACCAGGTCGCGACATTTACCGACGGCCAAAAGCCTTCGGTAATTACCAAAGGATTTACCGACGGCCAAAAGCCTTCAGTAATTATCGACGGCCAAAAATCCGTCGGTAAAGTTTACCGACAACGTTTTTATCGACGGTATTTTGGCCGTCGGTAAGCCGTCGGTAAATGCTAATTACCGACGAATTTTATACATTACCGACGAATTATGACCGTCGATAATTTCAATCATTCTTGTAGTGAAAGTTTTATAGCTTTCTTGATCTTTAGTTGTATCTGTTAATAAGAAGTTTTGTAGTTAACCTAAGAATAATATTGCGGTAAATAAGATGAAAAATAGCTTTTATTATTTTTGTTGAAAAATTATTCGCGAATGAAGTCATTATGTTTTGGATGACTTCTATGTTATAATTTATAATGGTTAAGGAATAGTTCTATTACTATTATTGCAGTATAATGACCTCGTTCTTCAATTTTTTTAAATAAAAATAATAAACTTAATCATCATTTTATATTATAACATATATTTTTTATATATTTTTAATACATACAAACAAATAAAAAAGGAAACATAATAAGATAAAAATCATACCATCCCGTTAAAAATAAAAATTTAATTAAAAAAAGTTGAAAATTTAAATATTCAATAATAAAATCCAATTAAAAATACCAAAATTTATGACTTTAAACTTAAATAATTCTTTATCTTATGAAAATAATTTCATTTATAATAAAATGGTAAGCAAGATTTACTCCTTTATTTATTTATTTTTAAATATGAGAGTTTCTCTTCATTTCAAAACTCATCTTATATTTAATAATTTCTTTTTGCATAATTTTTTATTGACATAATTTATCAGTGTCTCAAGCTTTTCTCTGAAACAATAAATATGCTTTATTATTTCTTGACATAACTCCATATATGTATCAACAAAATCCTTTTCATCCATTTTCTTTATTGATTTTGTGTACTTTGGATCTCCATCGCCTTGCGTGTGTGAACAAACGGCGGGTGAGAGGGTTATATTATTCATGAAAATGGACTTTCTCTTTTAAAACAAATAGTAGACATGCAAACAAATACTTTAGTGGCCTTTTATTTTAAGATTGATTGAACTGAAAGAAAGTGATAGAAAAAGATATAAACTGTTTTATATTATATAAAATTGCCTACGTAAAGACAACAATAAATATGTATATATATATATATATATATTTACTTTAAATAATTTTTCTTAATGGAATAATGATTAGATAGATAATTGCATTAATTTAATATTTTTCCTTTCTTTCAAACCAACTTTCTTATACACGTGATTTTTATTATAATTAATTTTCTTCTCGCTCTTAAGAAATACTTTTCTTCTCGAATGGCCTATTAGGATAATAGGTTAGGGGTTTACTAAATAAAATATATTGCATTAGATAAAAACAAAATTGAATTAAATTATTCTCAAATTATATAGTATAATACATACTTTATATATATATATATATATATATATATATATATATATATATATATATTTATTTATATTGGTAAGTTAACTTAAAATACATAAAAATAATAATCATCTAACCATAAATATATTATATATTTATAAATGATTCTTAAACCCAATCCCTAAGTAATGAATAAATATTCTTTTCCAAGCACAACTTAATTAATAGAAAAATAACTGGTACTGATTAATTTTCAGAATTTTTCTTCTTCCTTCTAACTTTTTATTTCTTAGATTTTGTCACCCTATAAGTGAGCTAGCGTGGGTCCCGGCCAGACTCACTTTGCTTTCAGATGTGTCAGCATTACTACAACACAACACACGTGGTCCCCACACGTGCTCTCTATGCTTATCCCGCAATCAATGTTAGCATCAAAGGACGACTGAGATCAAATTTTAAATCGGTTCCACCAACCGATCATCGCCAGGTGTCGTTTGATGCGTTGGATTCCACTACTCCCTCTTACTTTAAAGAGGTTGGTATCTTCTCTCCCATCACCTTGTAGAATACATTACCAATTTCTCCCACACAACCCATTTGTTTTCTCTCTGAAAGGAGTTTTTGTGATGGCTGGGTTTGAACAACAAGTGAAAGATAGAGCCAAGGAGCTCAAGGTCTTGCTCAAGAAAGGGGTGAAGATTGTGGGAGATTCATGTAAGAAGGGTTGGAACAAAGTCAAGCATATCAAGCGTTGATCAGTGATTGTAACAACTTGCATGGCATATTCAAAGTCACTTGATTGGTTTTTTGGTATTGGTTGTATTATTTCTTCATAGGTTTCTCTTCTTCATATCTATTTTTCTTCTCTCTCACCCTTTTATTGTTTTTTTTAGGGATATATTATTTTGTTTTGTCCATGTTTGTTTTTGTTTAAATCTAAATTTTTTTGTTTCTATATATTATTCTCTATGTTCTTCCTCAGTGTTGCTACTGGCAGTTGCTGCATGTTCCAGGATGTTGCTGTTTTGACTCAAAATTTGTAATATAAGGTTTTCATATCTTGCTTCTTCTGGTCCTCAATTTTCTATTAGTTTTTGGTGTTTGAGATTAATATTAACACTATTTTCATTCATTGATTTCGATTGGAAAGTTTATTTATTGGGTCGATGAAACTTTTGAGTTTGAATAGAGACAAGCTTTTGGTCACAAATGATGAAGAATTATGAGGTTTTGGAAACTAGACGTGCTGGAAAGATAAAAGGAGACAGAATCATGTTCAATGCTTTATGAAACTTCTATCTACAGTGAAAGGGGAACTAATTAATCAATTTCTATTGCTTTTAACACTGTTGGTAATTGTTAGACCCTCTGATTTGGGGACCCCTGTTTTGTGTCCCACAGATGCAGGAACAGTTGTAAATTTTCAGATGCTGTGTTCTGGTCTACCGAGGAATCCATGGTTAAAATAAAAATTGTGAAAATAAAAGGACAAATGTAAAAGATACTCAGTAAAAGTTGGCAAGGAGTTTATGTTCTATACTCTATTTATGCCTTTTTTTTCTTTCTTTTTCTTATATTAGTCTAACTACTAGTAAAAACACCCTGGAAAACCATAAAAATATTGAATATATCCAAAAGTTGCTTCATGATGTGAGGATATGTACATCTTATAATTATTCAATGTGCCCAGTGATTAGTATATCAATACATAGATTAAATATAATAATGGCTATATGAACATATATAAAAAGTTTTTATAGTATATTCTATAGTGTTCTATGTAAAAAAATGACCTTTTACGAAAGTAAAAAGATTATGCAAAGAAAAATTGTATAAAAATATTAACTTGTAAGATAAAATATGTTTTTAGTCTCGATGGAACCTTTTTGTATTTATATTTTTAGTATTTCAACTCTAATTTATTCGATTTTAGTCTCTAATTTATTTTTTTATTTGTTTCTAAGTACATGTCGTTTATAAAAAGCCTGTGTTAATATTTTGTTAACCAATATATGTCATCTAAAGGGGTAATATGTGTTTCACTTTTGTGTGTTGGCGTGCTTGGTGTTGTAAATGCATATGTAGAAAACATGTTTTATGGGGGTGAGAGAATAATTTCATTGAAAGGGTTTATTGAAAACGTGTTGATCAATTTTCCTTGCACTGTAGTCAAAGGAAATGTGCAAAGGACGAGAAATGTGCAAAGATTGGTATGAAGTTTAAGATAATTGATGCGATTCAAGGAAACAACAATGGAGCTTTTAGTTTTAAATGTACATTTGTTAAGAATAACGGTGTGAGAGTTTTAAAGTAGTTTGCTCACGGGATTGTGGATTTTCTTCCTTTTTTTGTGTTTATTTTTTGGTTGATGAGAATCACACACAAAGTTAAGAATTTGGTTGATAGTGAAAGTGTAGATGATAATAGAAATGGGTTCAATAAGCTTATATAATATGAATATTAATTTTATTCATGAATTTGTAATCAGATAGGAAGATTTTAGTTTGAAAGTTTTTAATGAAATTCCTTATTACTTAAAGGGATAAATTTACTTGCAAAGACTCTTTGAATAAGTCACTAACATAATTTAGGATCTATGAGTATGATTATGAGTATGAGATATTGGGTAAGTATTCCTTGAAGAATACTAGTTGCATTTATAAGATCAACTTGAGCCATGAACTTGTCTTATCATTAAAATAATACTTTCCTCGAGTATAATAACAGAGTAGTTAATTATAACAAAATGATATCTCATCATAAATAGTAACCATAAGACCAAACTGTTGATATTAGTTATGATATGTGAATATTGCCTCCTAGATTTGGGATGCTCCAAAATGAAAAGGCTTAATGAGCCTTTTTAGCCTGTGCTCTTTAGTATGTCTACTGAACCTAGTAATAATATAAGCCTCCTACTCTCGGGAGTTTGATTTGGCATATGTTATCGTGTCTGATCTCTTGGTTGAGTTTTGGCCGACTTGTATAGTTTGTAGGTAGATTGACTTTCGGTCGAGCTCAAATGTAGATTGGTTATTCGGTCAAGCTTTTATGTGGATTGGTCATTTGGCCGAGTTTGCATGTAGAATAGCCATTCGATTGAGCTTATAGGTAGATTGGTCATTCGATTAAGCTTGCATGTAGGGCCATTCAATGAGTTCATTGGTAGACTAGCCATTCAACCGATCTCATAGGTAGACTACCCATTCGGCTGAGCTTTTACGTAGATTGGACACTTGGCCGAGTTTGTAGGTAGATTGACCATTCAACCAAGCTCGTAGTTAGATTGGTAAATCGACCGAGTTGTTCAAAAGTAGATGTGTGAGAATAGTCCTTTTGACTTGTGTTGTTGGCTTTAGGCAATCTCTGCTTAGTGTTGTCGACTTTAGGCATGCTTTGTTTTGATGTTGCCGACTTCAAGCAAGCTTTGCTTTGATGCTACCGACTTTAGGCAGTCTTCGCTTTGACGCTATCAACTTTGGGCATATTTCACTTTGATGTTGTCGTCTTCAACTTTTAACTTTGATGGTTCTATCTTTGGGTTAGCTTCACTTTGATGCTATTGACTTCTGGCAGGCTTCACTTTAATGTTATCGACTTTTTTCTTCATCGAGCATTCGACTTCATTGCTTGTTTTGGCTGAGTTGACAAAACCTTAATACTTATTTTTATATTGGACTTCGTTCTTCATCCTCTTCGCCATCCCTCAAGTATTCTTCGTGAAATCATTCGAGCATTACACTATTCTTCGAGTTTTATCCTCGTATTTCTTGTCTTCCATTTTGAGACTCGTCCAATGAAGGAGGCTAAGGTGAAGATGACAACATGGCCGAATTATGTACTGAATTTGGTCGAGAGTTGTCGAATAGAGACTTGGAGTTGGCATAAAGTTCCAACTGTGTTGTTTAACTGACCTCTAAACTTTAGTAACCAAAGGATGAAAGGATGACCTTGATAATAAAGGTTGAGATGGTTGAGACGAGTGTCAAGGCTATTCAGGGGAAGATGATTGGTTTGAAAAAGGTTTTTCTAGCCTTGATGTTGATGTTGGTCGCCCTGGATAAGGAGATTGTCACCATTAGGATTGACGGGTTGGTAGCCTATGCTGACTTTATAAGGACAAAAAGCCTTGAAAATTTTTCTCCAAGTTTGTCGGGTTTTTTCCCGTGCTACTCAAGCTTGTCGATTTTCTCTTCTATTGCCCAAGTATGCCGAGTTAATCCTCTACTGCTCAAGCTTGTCGAGCTTCCCTGTTTTCTGTACACTCTTTTGTTGTCTGTACACTTTTCTGTTTTCTTTTTCTCTGCATCCTTTTTTGTATCATGGATTAAAGCTGATTTAGCTCTTTTAGTTAACTAATCTACTCAGGTGTTGTCATGTCGAGTTACCTCTGTATTTGGGTACTAGGCTTCTGAGTTACTCTTGTGCTAAATATCGTTATGCAGAATAACTATTTTGTTTCTATACTCAGATCAAGTAGCCCATATATTAAAATGCCAAGTTGCTCTAGTGCTTGGTCATTGGATTGCTTGTTGTACGTTGTTTTATTTAATGTTAGACTTCTTTTGTACGTATAGGTCGAATTTCTCTTGTTTTTGCCCGGGTACTAAAAGGTTGAAGTTTTTTTGTACTTCGTGCTCTTCTTGTACCCGGATACATGTCGAATTGCTGCTCGAGCATTGAAATACCAAGCTTATTTTGTGCTCGATCTAATGGTTTGAGTTGTCTATTTTAGCTCGATATCTCCTCCATTTTGTTGATGCCATGCCTCATTTGAGGGCTTGAGTATCACGTTCATGGTTTTTTTTCTCATGTTACAATCTTGTAATTCGATGTCTCATTCGAGGGCTTGAATGCCACCATCATGGTCTTTTCTCTCATGCTATAATCTAGTAACTCGGTGTCTCGTTTGAGGGCTTAAGTGCCAACTTCATGGTCTTTTTTCTCATGTTACAATCTAGTAACTTAGTGCCTCGTTTCAGGGCTTAAGTGCCACATTCATTGTTTTTTTCTCATTGCCACCTCCATATGGTCTTTTTTCGTTGTCACCTCAGTGGTATTCTATTGTTGCCACCTCTGTGTTCTTTATGTTACTGTCTAGTAACTCAAGTGCCTCATTTGAGGGCTTATGGTACCATGTTTGTGGGCTTTATAGTAGACGATGTTTGTCCTTGTGCGTCCACAAGAGGAGCCTAGGGAAGGAAACCCTCATTGTTCTTGTTGTCTTTCTTGCACTTGTAAGTTTTTTCATCTTTCAAATTTCTTCGTTCTACCTTCCTTTCTTTATGGTTATTTTTACTTAACTATGTAGTGTGTGATCATAGTTGTGGTACCACCAGTCACCAATCATTTTTAGCATAAAGGAGCATAAACAAATAACTCAACAAATAAAGATCCCAATTAAAGATTTTGGGAATAACATGTTTTCTTCTCTTTTGGACGTTTGTCTTTGTGTCCCTTTATCCATTCTATCAGTGGATGTTTGTCTTTGTGCTTATCTACTATCGAGGTTTGTCTTGAGGTGACCTAATAGTTCTACATCATTTAGGAGTCGAAGTCAAACGCAATTTAAATACTCATTCCTCCTTCCATCCTTGAGATGCCTTTTAAGGACAAAACTGTGAGGAGTTCCATCCTCCAAAGCGGACAATACTTTAGATGTATGGTGGTTGACCCAAACTAAGTCACTCGAGGGATTTGGGATTAAAACATTAGCGTCCACCATGCGGTTGATAACGAGGGTCTGTGATAAACTATCAATTCCTCAAGCCCTTCGTTATGATGAACCTTTATTCCCCCCTAAACCTCGATTGAGGGACTTATGTTCCTTCCACACCCAAGAGTCTTTTGTAGGTGGATCTATGCCTTTGAGGAATAAGAAATCCTATTATGACAAACATAAGTTTTTAAGCCACTACTGGGATCTTGCAACCTACTTTTAAATCTATGCTCAAGATCTCTATAAGATCATTTGGCGCCCTCTATGGACCATAAGACCTCCTAGTTAAGGTTTAAGTAGAATGACCAGTCATCCCCAATGGAGGGCTTAAGGGATCGATGGTTCATCTAAGAAACTCATTATCAGCCTCACGGTGGGCGTCAATGTTTTATTCTCAAGTTTGTTGAGTGACATCAGGGTCATGTTAGCAAAATAATGAATATGAAGTTTTGATGATGTCCAAATCAAGTCAAGAGAAAATCAAGATTCAAGATGTTATGAAGACTTGTATTGCAATGGAAAGCTTTTGTAATAATTTTAGTTCAGTGTCTAGGACTTAAGATTTTTAGTGGTTTTGATTCCTTGTACTTTCATATTATATAATTGGTCTAGAGTCAAAATCGCACTGTTTTAATCGATTAAAACTAGTATTAATCGATTAAAATGAGTAAAAACTGAAAACTCAACTTTCTTCGATTTAATAGATTAAAATACATTTTAATCTATTAGCTAATCGATTAAAATATATTTTAATCGATTAAAAGTGATTGTTGGAGTTTTCTAGCCGTTAAAACTAGCCGTTGTATTCATTTTAATCGATTAACAATAATATTAATTGATTAAAAGCGTTAAATGGCTGGAAACGAAGAACGGAAGAGTATTTGCTTGAGTTTATAAATAGGCTCTCATTTTCCATCATCAACAACTCTTCCCTTGTGCTCTAGAATTCAGAAACTCTTAAGAAGTGTGTGTTTTTGTTCGGCTTGTGAAACTTGTTTCTGCGGAGCTGGTGAAGTGCTGATGCGGTGACAGAGGAAATAGCTTATTCATCCTTGGTGTGTCTGAGGAGGTGTTGGAAAGAGGAAGTTCATCCTTCATGAAGTATTTGGAGGAAGTGTTTCATCCTTTGTGAAGACTCAAAGGAGCAATTGTCAGAGCGGCTGCAGCGGATGGGTTAGCGTGGAATAACAAACCAAGAGGGTTGGTTTTTAATACTAACGTGTGCCTTTTAATTTCTACTCAATTAAACTTACTTAGCAATTAATATTGACAAATAAAGAGAGTAAGGTTGAGAGAAATTTGCACAGATGATTTTATCCTGGTTCGGATCTTACCAATCCTACGTCCAGTCGCTTATCTCAAAACAAGATAAACAGTTTCACTAACACAAAACAATTACAAACTACAATCACAAAGATACAATTTGTAAGAGTTTAGAAACCACCTCTCTTGATACCACAAGAGATGAAACAACACCTCCTTTGAATCTTCACAAAGGATGAAACACTCCCTCCGAATACTTCACGAAGGATGAACACCTACTCCGAATACTTCACGAAGGATGACCTTCCTCTTCCAGACTCCTCCTTAGACACACCAAGGATGAACCAGCTATTCCTCTATCACCGTAGCAGTATATCACCAACTCTACAGACAGAGTTTCCTTAGCTGAGCAAGAGCACACAATTCTCAAGAGTTTCTGAGTATTTGAGCACAAGGGAAGAGTTTCTCATTTTTGTTGAGAGGAAATGAGAGTCTATTTATAGACTCATCCAAAGACTCTTCCATTTTTCGTTTTCAACCTTTCACACTGTGTTAATCGATTAGCTACAGTGGTTAATCGATTAACAACCCAACGGATAGTTCAACGGCTCTAAAAAACGGCTAGTTTTTCAAACGTTCACTATGTTAATCGATTAACACCCTTTGTTAATCGATTAACGTTAATCGATTAACATCCTTTGTTAATCGATTAACACTGCATTGCTGGGCTTCTTCATGGCTCACTGGAATAATCGATTAACACCTTCTGTTAATCGATTAACACTGCACAGAATTTTGCTTATGGCTTATTTTTACATCACTTTTGAATGCATACATAAAACTACTAATTTTCCTATGTTCATACAATTATTACAAAAGATTACAAGTCTTCAAAGATCATTCTTCATGATTCATGGTTGTTCTTGACTTGATTTGGGCATCATCAAAATTTCATCTTCATCATTTTGCTAACAGGTGCAAGTTCATCTCTTGTGGTATCAAGAGAGGTGGTTTCTAAACTTTTACAAATTGTTTCTTTGTGATTGTAATTTGTAATTGTTTTGTGAGTAGTGAATTATTTATCTTGTTTTGAGATAAGCGACTAGATGTAGGATTGGTAAGATCCGAACTAGGATAAAATCATCTGTGCAAATTTCTCTCAACCTTACTCTCTTTATTTGTTATTATTATTTACTTGGTAAGTTTAATTGAGTAGAAATTAAAAGGCAGGCGTTCGTATTAAAAACCTTCTTGGTTTGTTATTCCACGCTAACCATTCCGCTGTAGCCGCTCTGACAGGTCAATCACCATACATTTGAGGTATTGCCTGCTTTGAAGCGTGGAATTTCGTTACACTTTTTTTCTTAAAAGGCGCCTCAAAAGATTGAAGGAAGAAGGAATATTTAAATTATGTCATGCATCGAATCTTAAGTGATATAGGACTATGTGTATGGTAGAAACAAATATAAAGATAAACATTGATTTAGAGACGGTGGAGAGAGATACAAATAGTCACTAAATTGTGCTCTTCATGTGAAAAGTTGAAAAGAGCTCGAAAAATAAAATACATGTAAGATATGTTTATGAGAGACATAGTCCTGATCCATACCTTAGGTTCATATGTATTTTTTTAGGTTTAAACCCTCATATCGTCCTCGTATTTGTTGGGAAATCTCAAGTAGGTCCTCGTTTTTTAAACTGTCAAAATTAGGTCCAAATATTTGTAAAATTGAGCCAATTGGGTCCTCTCTGTTAAGTTTTCACAGACGACATTAAACAGATGTTGAGCTGTATTTTTTTAAATGGTGTGGCATTGTGTATTAAATTGAATAAGTTATGTGTTGTAGAATCAACAATTCCACGTGGAAAAGTAAATTCTTACCATCAGAAATTTCCATTCACAAAAAAAAAAAATCTCCCACCCATTAACTTCGTCTTCTCCATAGAAACCTTAGTTGTCGTTAGCCATGTGTCGCCACCATCTTCGCCAGAACCACCACCGTGCTACACAACCATCAACATCGTTAAGCCACAACCATCAACATCGTTAATCCACAACCTTCCACTGTCAACCTTGTCGGATCCACCATCTTCTTCTAACCCAACTAGAAAACACACCACTAAAAATAGAACCCACCAGGGAACCATTTCGTCGACCTGCAAACTCAAACAACAGCCAGAAAAACCTTAAATCCCAAGTCGCGCCTCAATGACCACCACACGAAGCCTCCATCGTCTTCCTCGCGAGAACGCGAAACCACGAACCACAAATTCTCCTTCATCGCGCAGAAGCCTCGTGCCTCCATCAACAATTCACAAAATTGCGACATGCAAATTCAAAAGCAAAAACGCCTTCACACCTTCTTCACTGATCCAACCTGCAAATAAGAAATTACAAAACCAAACAAAAAGAAAACCCTTGAATCGTAAGTCCATCGCGAGAACTTTAGCTGCAAATCGAACATGCAAATAAACCCTAGAATCCAAAATCGCGAACTTCAAATCATCACCACCACTTCGCGTCTCAAGAGCCACCATGAAAAATCATCACCAATCTTCGAACTTGCTAAGCAGTACCAGTACTCAAATTTCAAAATCCCAAGACTTTATTCATAAAAAAAATATCTTTTTTTATTCTGTTTGAGAAGGTTTAAAATTTTAATTTCGAATTCGGCATTTACCTGAGACTGAGTTCGAGAAGAATGGTTTTTGAGTGTAGGGTTTGCAATGTCAGGCCTACCCAGAGTCTGATCCACGAACTTTGAGGTCGCTGAACCCGACGCGTGTCCAGTGATCGTCCTAGAAAGCAACAAAGTCCGACCCGTAGTCGACGAACGCAAGCCGGTGAAGAAATTGACGCTGAAGACAGAGAAGAAGTCGGTGGCGCTTTCAAACGCGCTACCGCAATGCATCTCTGCTCCTCCTCCGTTTATTTTGTGGCGGCAAAAGCGTCACCAAGGCATGCTGAAAAACCTGTCTTCAATGAACGGTGGTCAAGCGGCGCGTCATCAAGCGACAAGGTTGCTCGTCGGGTTAGTGTGAAGTTGAAGAAGTAGTGTGGTCCTAAGAACATAAAGAATTTACTTTTCCACGTGGAATTGTTGATTCTACAACACATAACCCTTTCAATTTAATACACAATGCCACGCCATTTAAAAAAAATACAGCTCAATATCTGTTTAACATCGTCTGTGAAAACTTAATGGAGAGGACCCAATTGACTCGATTTTACAAATATTTGGACTCAATCGGCTCAATTTTACAAACATATGGACCCAATTTTGATAATTTAAAAAAGAGGACCCACTTGAGATTCCCCAAAAAATACGAGGACGATCCGAGGGTTTAAACCTACTTTTTATGGTAGTAAAATGGTAGTTTAATAAAGGGTAATGATATATTGACTCTCTTTTTTTTTTACAAATTTTTAACTCTAACACGTGTCAGACTAGGATTGACCCAATTTTAATCTTTTTAATTAAGTTTTGCTGACGTAGAATTGCATGGGAGCAATGGGTAATAACGCAAGAGATTGAATTGGTTAGAATGTTAAATGGTTAGAATTTGAACATCGTGTGCTTTTCTTATGGTATACATAAAATATAATATAACATCAACAAAAATCATATTCTTAAGTAATTTGACTTGAATTACAATTCCATATTTTTTTAACAAAAATGGGCAGTGGTGCACTTCTCTTAAGGTTGTCCTCATAATGGATTTTATTGTTGATGCTTTGGTTGAAAAAGTGAAGGCTAATGTGGCAAAACTAACTGTCGAACCACTAGAAGATAATTAATCAAACAGTTGATATACGTAAAATAATATGAGTGTAGGGAATAGAAAAATCACACAGATATTTTTATACTGGTTCGATTCAACAGAATCTACGTCCAGTCGTTAATCACTATAAATAGTGATTAACAGTTCCACTAAAAATGGTTTAACAGATTACAATCAAATGAACAGGAATAAAACGAAAAGAACCACTCTACCAACTTGAAGAGAACCGCTCCGGCAATCGACCAACGATTCGCAAGCTTCTCCTTTCACAAGACCAGGCAGAGTACCTTAGTAACTTGAAGAGAGTCTGCTCCGACTATCGACACACGATACGCGAGCCTCTCCTTTCACAAGACCAAGCAAGGGAACAATGAACAAAAATCTCTCTAAGAACGTTCCTCTGACACACAGTGTTCTAAGCTTTCTCAGTTCAAAAAAAACGTTACATTATGATTTCTCCAAATCAAATTATATAGCCAAGTACACTGAATGCCAAAGGTCAGCTCCCAACTGCCATGAATAATCGATTATTGTAAGTGATAATCGATTATTCAAGTCCATTACAGAGTTTTCAAAAAAGTGATAATCGATTATATGAAGTGATAATCGATTATTCAAGTATGACTTGTGATAATCGATTATTGCTTAACCATAATCGATTATACTAGTAAAAATTACAATGTTTAACATTTTCCTACTACATTCAAAATCTACAAGTTGCTTTTTTTAAATATTTTCCTACTACATCCAAAATCTATAAGTTGCAGCATCATCAAAACACATCTTCAGGTTTTTACCAATACTCCTTATTGGTAACAATCTCCCCCTTTTTGATGATGATCAAAAACTCTCTTTTTAAAAGCAACTCAGGTTTACCTGCAATTAATATAAACTAATGGACAACCACAGAGTTAGCAGTACCTGTAGAACTAAAAACTATTTTTTTCTTTAATCCTCCCCTTATATTTCTTCTCCCCCTTTTTGATCATAAGCAAAAAGAATAATGTAATAACCTCCCCCTTAATATGAGCTCCCCCTCAAAAATGGAATATATGCACAAAGTAAAAGCTCATTATATTAAGAACAGAAAGGAATTACATGAAATTTATAAAGATTAAGAAACTAAATACCATAAAGAAAATAACATAACAATCAAACTTAGAGGCCTAAAACCTAGAATTCAGGACTAGGAGAATGTTCAGGAGGTGGGATATTAAGATGACCCTCGATGTTAGATAGGCGAACATCAAGATCAAGAAATTGATCAACCATGTACTCATCAACAGATCGCTGCCACTCATAAATCTCCTCAAAGTGAGTCTTTTGTGCAAGACTCATATCCTCCAACTGTTTAGATAACCTTGCAAAATGTTCTTCCATAGAAGTTGAGGAAGAGGAGGGTATGTTGGATGGTCCAGCATCAGACGGAGCAGCAACACTTACTAGGTCAGCCATATGAGTGTCCATGTCATCATCTTCATCTACATCAGAATGGTCATCATCTTTGTGAATAAGGACTCTGCCTCTAGTAATGAATCCCATTTAACGAAAGGTAGTATCTCCAATTTCTGATCCCACAGCTTCAATAGTTTGAACGAGTTCTCCTTCAACAGGTACACCTTTGAATTCTAAAATCCTAGAAATAAGAAGAGCATAGGGAAATTGATATGAATAGGATTTCTTGGCTTTTACCATTGTGTCAGCAATAAGAGCAGGCCAGTCGATGTGTATGTGATTTAGAATCCCATACAACAGAAGTAAATCCTGCTCAGAGCATTGAGCATGGTTGGTTGCTCTAGGACATAAAATCCAGACAATCAAGTAGTGGATCATCCTTTCTTCAACTTTAAAACCTCCAACCAATAATTGCCTTCTATTTGTTTGCCGTTCAGGATGACGCAGGAAGGATTGAAAAGTCATCATCCTGTTGAAATCTTCAAGTCCTAAATGGACTTTGACAGCATCATCCTAGATGGGAAGTTGAGCAACATTGGTCCATACGTCATCATCTAAAATGATGCGTACTCCCTTGACCTTAGTAGATATTATCCCATCTCGATAGCGCAAGTTGAAGTAGAAGACTCTTATAAGATCAGGATAAATGCATCCTTTTTGTTCTAACAGATGCGTTAACCCCTGCTCAGCAAAAGTGTTTGGAAATTGAAAGCCATAGAAGCGGAAAAAGTCAAGACGAATAAACTTTACCGCCATGATCTTCCTTTCTTGCCAAGAATTAACAAAGTCTGCATGTTTCCCTTGATCTGAAATCCATCCATCTATGTTTGCAAGATGTGGTTGAGAAGAAGAGGAGGCTCCAGCTGTTCTGCGACAGTGCCTTCTTGAGTCAGCCATGGAGGAAGAATGGGAAAATGAGATTTTGAGAAGGTGAAGAGAAATGAAGAAGATTTGAGCTCTAGATTTGATTTCAGAAGTATTTGGGTGCAAAGGAGTGTCTAATAATCGATTATGGGGGGCTATTTATAAGAAAAATGGAAAAACTAGCCGTTTATGGCCGTTTATAGCCGTTATAGGATGCTCCAACGGCTCTATTTTTGAAACTGTCAGCGCGATAATCGATTATAAGTTCAATAATTACTGCCCAGAATTGCATGATAATCGATTATGCATAATGATAATCGATTATCTGCTCAAGATTTTCCAGAATTGAATTTTATGCATGAATAATCGATTATAACTTAGAGATAATCGACTATGAAGCGTTAAGTTTACGAAAAATGCAAAAATTTGCATAGATTTTGATTCTAAGATATGTCTAACACTCCTAACTCTCTTCTAAGCTCAAAAAATCTATCTTTAGGTAGAGCCTTGGTAAAGATATCAGCTAATTGATGTAAGGTATCAACATATTCAATTTGACAATCCCCCTTTTGAATATGATCTCTTAAGAAATTGTGCCTAATTTCTATATGCTTAGTTCTTGAATGCATTATGGGGTTCTTGGTCAAATTTATCGCACTAGTATTGTCACATTTTAGAGGAATTTTGTCAAGGAAGATATCAAAGTCTTCCAATTGTTGTTTCATCCACAAAATTTGGGCACAACAGTTTCCAGCTGCAATATATTCAGCTTCGGTGGTAGACAAAGCTACACATGCTTGTTTCTTTGAGTGCCATGACACTAAAGAACATCCCAAGAAATGACAGGTTCCACTAGTACTTTTTCTATCAATTTTACAACCACCATAATCTGCATCAGAGTATCCTATTAAACTAGGTGAGGCATCAGAGGGATACCAAAGTCCAAATGAAGTAGTTCCCTTAAGATATTTTAGAATTCTCTTAACTGCAGTCAAATGAGATTCTTTAGGATTGGCTTGGTATCTAGCACATACACAAACACTCTGCATAATATCTGGTCTACTAGTAGTTAAGTATAGCAAGGATCCTATCATGCCTCTAAACATGGTTTCATTCACTCCTTTTCCAATTTCATCCTTATCTAAATAACATGAAGTACCCATGGGTGTACTAGCTTCCTTGCAGCTATCCATACCAAATTTCCTAAGAATTTCTCTACAGTATTTAGTTTGGGAGATGAATGTTCCACCATTCATTTGTTTTATCTGTAGTCCTAAGAAAAAGTTTAACTCACCCATCATAGACATCTCAAATTCACCTTGCATTATTTTTGCAAACTCTTCACACAAAGAATCATCAGTTGACCCAAAAATGATATCATCTACATAAACTTGCACGATTAAAATGTGTTTTCCTACTTTCTTAATGAATAAGGTTGAATCAACCTTTCCTCTAGAAAATTCATTTTCAATTAAAAAGGGACTAAGTCTTTCATACCAAGACCTAGGTGCTTGTTTAAGACCATAAAGGGCCTTTTTCAACTTGTAAACATGATCAGGAAATTTAAAATCTTCAAAGCCAGGAGGTTGACTAACATACACTTCTTCTTTTATAAAACCATTTAAGAAAGCACTTTTTACATCCATTTGATATAGTTTAAATTTCATCAAAGATGCATATGCAAGTAATAATCTAATTGCTTCTAACCTGGCTACCGGTGCATACGTTTCATCATAATCTATACCTTCCTCTTGACAATATGCCTTAGCAACTAGCCTTGCTTTATTCTTTGTGATGTTTCCATCCTCATCAAGCTTGTTCCTGAATACCCATTTTGTTCCTATGACTTGGGATTCTTCTTGTTTTGGAATAAGTTCCCAAACTTCATTCCTTTCAAATTGATTTAGCTCTTCTTGCATAGCAATGCACCACTTGTCATCTTGAAGAGCTTCCTTTATATTTTTAGGTTCTACCTGAGACACAAAAGCAACAGTTAGACAAAAATTATTTAAATTATGTCTAGTAGTTACCCCTTTTGATATATCTCCTATGATGTTGTCCAAAGATAGTCCTCTTGGTTGTTGATAGCTTTTGGAATCAACGACTTGGGGTGTTTCTTGAAGCTCCGGAGGATAATTTTCATTTAGATACATCTCCTCAAGGGCTTCTCTTAAGTAATCCTCATCACCTGCAATGGGTCTATTTGACTCAAGAGGATTTACCTCAAGGTCTACAATCTCATCAAAGACAACATGCATTGATTCTTCAATTATCAGTGTTCTTCTATTGAACACTCTATAAGCTTTGCTAGTCAAAGAATATCCTAGAAAAATTGCTTCATCAGATTTTGCATCAAATTTTCCAAGATTATCTTTTCCATTATTTAAGACAAAGCATTTGCATCCAAAAATTTTCAAATGAGATATATTTGGTTTTCTACCATTCAACAGTTCATATGGAGTTAATTTTAGAATTGGCCTAATAAGCATCCTATTTAACACATAACAAGCAGTACTTACTGCATCAGCCCAAAAGTATTGTGGCACATTAGATTCATTCATAAGCGTTCTAGCTAATTCTTCTAATGATCTATTTTTCCTTTCAACAACACCATTCTGTTGGGGAGTTCTGGTGCAGAAAAATTATATGCAATGCCAAATTCTTCACAAAATTTTCCAAACGATTCATTTTCAAATTCACCACCATGATCACTTCTCAAAGTTTTGATTTTCAAATCTTTTTCATTTTGAATACGTTTAGCAAAAGTTTTAAATGCTTTGAAAGCTTCACTTTTCAGAGTTAAAAAGAAAGTCCAAGTAAATCTAGAGTAATCATCAACAATTACAAGAGCATAGTAGTTTCCACCAAAACTTTTAATTCTAGATGGACCAAACAAGTCCATATGCAAAAGTTCTAAAGGTTTTGATGTTGAAATCATGCTTTTAGATGAAAATGAAGATTTGGTTTGTTTACCCTTTTGACATGCAGAACAAAGTTTATCTTTCTCAAATTTTAGTTTAGGCAAACCAATCACAAGATCCTTAGAGATTAATTTATTTAAGTGTTGCATGTGAATATGTGCAGCTCTTTTGTGCCATAGCCATGGATTTTCTTCTTTAGCAACTAAGCATGTTATACTATGAATAGATGCACTCTCAATATCAATCAAGTATATGTTATTATGCCTAACACCTTGCAAAGCAATTTCAGCAGAATTTTTAAAATAAACAGTACATTTGTCACTCTCAAAAGTTACCTTGAAACCTTTGTCGCATAGTTGGCTTACGTTTAGAAGATTATGTTTGAGGCCTTCAACGTATAAGACGTCTTTTATTGTCAAAGTGTTTCCTCCTCCAATGTTTCTAGTACCCATTATTCTGCCTTTGTTGTTATCCCCATACGTTACAAATCCTTGCTTCTTCTTCTCAAAATAGATGAATCTTTTCTTGTCACCAGTCATGTGTCTTGAGCAACCACTGTCAAGATACCACAGTGACTTCTTGGACTTAGATTGATCCTACAAAACAAGTTAGCAAGAATTTTAGGTCCCCAATCTCAATATGGGTCCTTGGGGTTAGTTTTTGCAAGTTTACATCATCTCACAGCTTTAACCCAAGCATATTTGCCACTTGGAACACCAACATGTTTGATATTGCATTTGTTTGATGTGTGACCATGCTTCATACAATAAAAGCAACATACATCACTAATTTTATTTTTAATAAAAGTTCCTTTAACAACCCAAATTTTTCGAGTTCTTCTTACCTTGGATTTAAAATTTTGATGCATGTTTCCATTGCTCTTATTAAGGTTTGTTTTAGCATGTGAATTAGCTTTAGTTGCCTTAGCAAGTAAGTTTTCAAGTATATCAATATCAAACATATAACTTTTGCATGACAAGCATTCAACAGGTTCAACAGTAGCATTTGCATCTGATAATTTAATTTCTAAGGTATTAACTCTATTTCTTAGAACAACTTCATCATCAAGTAGTTTATCATATTTTAACTTCAATTCATTATGTTCCTTTTTTAAATATTTATGAGCAGCATTAAGTTTCTCAGATTCATTCATCAATTCAAAGAAAGCTTTTTTGTAAATCTAATTCACTAGATTCAAAGCTGGAATCGCTTACTTGACTTCCAGTTTCTTCAGAATCTGCCATAAGGCATAGATTGGCTTCTTCTTCTGTGTCACTTGAACTCGTTGAGCTAGAGGCATTATCCTCCCAAGCTATGTATGCTTTCTTTTTCCTTTGAAATTTTCTTTCCTTCTTGTCTTTACTTTTCTTGCTTTTTGGACACTCACATTTTACGTGCCCTCTTTCTCCACAACCGAAGCACTTTACGTTTGATGGAGATTCTTGACTTTCTTTCCTATCTTTGTGAAACTTGTCCTTTCCCTTTGCTTTCATGAACTTTGCAAATTTCTTTATCATCAAGCTCATGTTTTCTTCATCATCAGAATCATCTTCTTCGATCCTCTTAGAGCTTTTTCCTTTAGATATTTCAGACTTGAAAGCTAGAGTTTTCCTTTTGCCTTGATCCTCTTCAGCATTCAATCTCCTCAGCTCAAGTTCATGCTCACGGAGCTTTCCAAACAAGATTGGCATTGACATCTGAGTAAGATTTTGAGACTCCGAGATGGCAGTCACCTTTGGTTGCCAAGACCTGTCCAGAGATTTCAGAATTTTCACATTAAGTTCATCAGTATCAAAAGTCTTACCCAACCCTGTTAAATGATTCACAATATGAGTGAATCATTTTTGAACGTCAGAGATCGTTTCTCCAGGTTGCATTCTGAACATCTCATATTCCTGAATGAGAGTGTTCTTCCTAGCACGCTTCACGTCCTCTGTTCCTTCATGAGTGACTCTGAGGACTTCTCACATTTCCTGTGTTGTCTTACACACTGAAATTCTATAAAATTCATCAAGTACAACATTAGATGAAATTATATTGCGAGCTTTAATATCAAACTGAGCTCGTCTATTTTCTTCAGCAATCCAATTAAAATAAGGTTTTTCAGTCTCTACACCATCAACAGTATTCATAGGAATATAAGGGCCATTTTTTACAGCTTCCCAGATACCTCTATCAACAGACCCCATAAAAATCTCCATTGTCACTTTCCAAAAAGCATAGTTATCACCAGTAAACAATGGAGGTCTGTTAATGGAAGCACCCTCAGCATATACATGGTTTTGATTGTGACTGGCCATTTTCGCAAATATTTTTTTTTGAAAAACTATCAAAGCAAGCTCTGATACCAATTATTGGTATCGTAGGAGGTATTTTTCGAAGAGTATAGCGCAGCGGAATTAAAACTCAGAGAGCGGAAAACGTGTTCGATCACAATTAAAATTAATTTGGTCCTTTTAGTAAAAATAATTTTCTTTCAGATAATTAATCAAACAGTTGATATACGTAAAATAATATGAGTGTAGGGAATAGAAAAATCACACAGATATTTTTATACTGGTTCGATTCAACAGAATCTACGTCCAGTCGTTAATCACTATAAATAGTGATTAACAGTTCCACTAAAAATGGTTTAACAGATTACAATCAAATGAACAGGAATAAAACGAAAAGAACCACTCTACCAACTTGAAGAGAACCGCTCCGGCAATCGACCAACGATTCGCAAGCTTCTCCTTTCACAAGACCAGGCAGAGTACCTTGCTAACTTGAAGAGAGTATGCTCCGACTATCGACACACGATATGCGAGCCTCTCCTTTCACAAGACCAAGCAAGGGAACAATGAACAAAAAGCTCTCTAAGAACGTTCCTCTGACACACAGTGTTCTAAGCTTTCTGAGTTCAAAAAAAACATTACATTCTGATTTCTCCAAATCAAATTATATAGCCAAGTACATTGAATGCCAAAGGTCAGCTCCCAACTGCCATGAATAATCGATTATTGTACGTGATAATCGATTATTCAAGTCCATTACAGAGTTTTCAAAAAAGTGATAATCGATTATATGAAGTGATAATCGATTATTCAAGTATGACTTGTGATAATCAATTATTGCTTAACCATAATCGATTATACTAGTAAAAATTACAATGTTTAACATTTTCCTACTACATTCAAAATCTACAAGTTGCTTTTTTTTAAATATTTTCCTACTACATCCAAAATCTATAAGTTGCAGCATCATCAAAACACATCTTCAGGTTTTTACCAATACTCCTTATTGGTAACACAGTTGTGTCAGAATCATCAACAACTACACTAAACTGGTCTAGGATGCTAAGGAGAAAGGAACAACATTATGCCAAGAGTGCAAAAGAGAAGGAAATCTCATTTGGCCTTTGTTATTGGATCATGTAAGGCCATACATGAGAATTGCATGGGAAGAGCCATTTGGACCAGTTTTCCCAGTAATTAGGATCTATTCAATTGAAGAAGAAATCCATCATTATAATGCCATAAACTTTGGACTTCATGTAAGAATTTAAAACTCTTCCAATTACATGAATCCAACTACCCACCAACTACTAATAAGACACCTTTAGTTATTTCAGCTCAACGCACATGAACGTAAATTCTCATTAAAAGGCTTAGTCAAAATACTCTAAGTATGATAAAACTCAAGATAGCTATACCCTAGCCCAAAAATAGTTTCCATTACTTGGAAATCACTAAAGGCCAAACCATAAATTTCATTCTAATAAAAAATTATAGGATAACAAACAACAATTAAAGTAAGTTTCCATTCATCTTACTTTAACCTTAGTTCTTCAATTAGCAGAAGCAATCACAAAGTTAACAAACAAATCACATTGAATTCAAATTTGATTGCAAAATGGTAAAGTAATTAACGCTAACTTGGTACTTTAGAGAGAAGAAGATGGCTTAATCTTGATGCAAGACAACCTACAAAACCTCCACCAAGATCGTCCAAGCCAAACGCTGCATGAACCCTCGACCTCGCTCAACATACTAGGGAGCCCCATGTTACGACATTGGCCTCCTCACGCCAGCATCCATGAACCATGAACCACAAACTCTCCACGAGCCACAAAACCCCCATACCTCCACCAACCACGAACCCTCCACCAACCATGAACTCTAGGCAAACGTAAGCATAGAGGAAAGAGGAAGACCATGACAACAAGGCCTCTTGATAGCAAGAGTGAAGGCTAATGAAGGTTGAGGGGTTGTAGAACACACAATGATTCAACAACAATGAAGGTTCTATAAGACCACGACGTGATTGAATGCCAATGGAGGCAAGGGAGCACCATTACTGAAATATATCCGCTGGTAAATTAAATCACCCACTCATTACTGACAAATATATCCGCTAATAAATGAAAGATAAGAGGTCATCAATTTTTCTATCGGTAATTCGCAATTACTGTAGTGTACAATTATTCTAATAGCATCAAATAAATGAAATCGATAATGAGAATGCTAATTACATGTACAGGAGTGTGTAGTAAGTAGAGACAATGAAATAAGTGTTTTCTATTACACCTTCTATTCAATATCTAATACTTCTGATTTGCAGATTGGACAAACATTTTTTTCATGTAACCATCTCCTTATGCAATCTATGTGGTATTTATGTTGGTATTGCAAAATTCCAATTTTTTCTTTGTTCTTATATCCATCTTGTGAAATAGAGCATAAGTATTCCTATTAATAGTCCAAAGAAAAATGTTAACATGCTCTTTGTAAGATATCATACCCGAATGAATAATCTCATAGAGTAAATTAAAAGATTAAAATATTACCTATAAAATAAGGCATTTGATGGATCATAATACATTAATTATACATGTTACTAAATTTCGTACCTGACATATTACACAAAGATTAATTTTTTGCTCGTTAGAAATTACCCACTCCAAGTTATTAGGTAGTAAACAAGTTTTTGTCTTCACTACTCTTGTAATAATTTAATGTGACAAATCCATCCTTACATTGTTAATCCGTTCAAAATACTCAACAAGCTCCTATTGTCCAATTCCAAAAAGTTAGCAAATTAAAGCTTCTCATAATCAAATTCGTAGAAAAATATATCAGAATATGCATAATATACTTGCCTCATATAACATGTTCAAAATTTCCAAATCATGATCACCCAATGAAGTAACATCTTGCATAAAAAAGACATGTAAAAAAAGATAAATTTTTTCTATATGAAATGCAACAAAAGTGAAGAGAATGATATATATATATATATATATATATATATATATATATATATATATATATATATATATATATATATATATATATATATATATTACATTTTCAAGAAAGACCATAAGAAAAAGATTCATTTGGCGTCCAAAAAGTGGAGGTTGGTGCATATATGTGCTCGCAAATGGTTCATTTTGTAAGGGTATTGAAAAACTGCTTGGAGGTTGAAAGTTGATCGAGTGACCTGTGTCCTCTTGCATAGATTGTGTTTGAAAATAAAAGGCATGGTACTCCATATGGTTTGACCAGAGAAGGACAAGTGTCATCATAGATCCCCATAAACTATAGTATGTAACGAGGGAATGTCAATTTCAGTGTGCTTTGCATTAGGGAAAACAATTAAAGAACTAACAACCGAAGCATTGAAATGTGAATTTATAGATGAAACTGGAGCCTTTATGTTAAAATTTGGTTGGTGTCTATCGTATTATAGATGAAACTCAAGCATTTATGTTAAAATTTGGTTGGTGTCTATTAGGGATGGCAACGGGTCGGGTCGGGCACGGATAGTGCCTACCCGCAACCCGACCCGACAAAAAAAAATCCACCCGCTACCCGACCCGCTACCTGCACGGATACCCGCTTAAAAAATTTCCGCGGGTATTTTAAAACTCGCGGATACCCGTGGATATCCGCGGATAACCGTGGATATCCGCGGATACCCGCAAATATTTAAAAATAATATATTTTAATAAATTATTAAAATAATTTAAATAGAATTACAAAAAATATATAAAATATAATATAAATTCAATTCAATTTTAATTAAATTTAATCTTGTAAAATATAAATTAATGTTAATTTTAATTAAATTTAACTTAATAAAATATAAATTAAATTTTTATTTTTAGTTTTTGCGGGTAGCGGGTATCCGCGGTACGGATAGTATAATACCCGCACTCGACCCGTTTATAAGCGGGTATTAAAATATCCACTACCCGCGGGTTGCGGGTAGTAAATATTCGCGGGTATCAACTATCCGTCGCGGATTTTATCCGTGGGCGCGGATTTTTTTGCCATCCCTAGTGTCTATCATATTATTTCATTCTTTTCATTATCCCAAAAGTAAAAGAGTTAGAAAAAATAATGCAGAACTTTGTAACCAAGATCATCCACTACAGGAGTATAGAGACTTACCTCGTCATCAAGTCACGATTTTTTCTAGGTATGTGAACTAGATTTTCCTTTTGAAAAAAAAGGTTTAATCATTTTTAAGGTCTTTGTTTATGCAAAATTGTCTCGAATAGGTCCTTCTCTTATTCGTATTCTTAATTAGGTCCCTATTCGTGTAAAATTGAATCAATTGGATCCTTGTTGTCAATTTCAGTAAGCGACATTAAGATTACAGTCACATGGCATGCTGACGTTGCAAATCTTAAGTATGTGTCACATTCAGGGTATTAGTGACATGAGTTTTGTAATTCTGAGATGAAAGAAATTTGGGATTTGGTTAAATCCCTAATTTGCAAAAATTCCTTTTAAAAAGGGTGCATGAGGTCTGGGAAGTTGTTCTTCTTCGACGCGGGTGCCTGGGTGGTGAATCTACTTCTTCTTCTTTGAACAGGATGTTCAGGGACCATTCATTTTGTTCTTCCACATGTAATGGGTGGCACAAGGAAAACCCTGGTGTCTGTTTTTATGGTGGAGGAGGATTGAGGAGTTTAGATGATTCACTGATTTGCCATTATGGATAGAAATGTGTGTTGAGAACTGGGAAGACTACGAAGAATCGAGGCAAAAAATTTTGGGTTGCTCTAAGTATAAGGTAAGATTCTTTGAACCTGTGTATTTCGTGTAACTATTTTTTAAAAGAGGTCATTGTCGTTGATTGTTTTGTTTACAGAATGGAATTGAAGATGTTGATTGCAACTACTTCAGATGGTGGACTGATGTTGGGTTTGGGTAAGGGTACCTACTTCAAGTGTGAAGGAAAGAATGATATTATGTTGAACAATGAAGAAAGGGAGGCTGATAGGAAAGTGATACTTAATTTGGACAAATCTGTGTTGATTGTTCAAAAGTTGATGAAGGTGTTGATATAGGTGGTTTCTGTTTTATGTGTAATAAACATAATTTTAATTTGAATGTTGATGAGAATTGGATGATGTGTTCTACCTTTGTTGTACCTTTGTTCTGTTTTAATGAATTGAAGATTTGTTTTAGACTTGTGGAGGTTGTTATATGTAATTTAAGTTTAATCTGTGAATAGATGACATTGAGATCTATTTATTTTGTTTCTCTTTTATATAGTAGTGAAGAGTGGTTTAAACAGTTTAAAACAATTACCTTACCTTAGTACAAAGTACATTCATAGTGAAACATGATAACTGACATCTATAAGTGAAGCTAAATTGACATTCCATATTCTCAATACCAAACTTCGTCCGGATTGGTTTTGGGCTTTATCGTATTCTATTGTCTTATGTTTTATTATTTACTCATTTTCATTTACATTGTTATTTTCATTTCTTCTCTTTTGTTTTATTCTTATTTTCTTTTTAGTATTCTATTTTTATTTTATTTTACTTTTCCTTTCATAATTTCCATTTTTAAACTTTGTTTTTACTTCTTATTTTTATTTTTATTTTTAGTTTTGTTCTAATATAATTAATATGGTTAAATGCAATAGTTAAAAAAAAGGAAAAAAGGGTTGGAACGTTCCATTTTGTCTTTAGTGAAAAAAAATGTTTTGTCGAAGGAAGGACAATGCGTGTATTGGAGGGGAGGGAGCAGAAAACGACTTCTGCAGGTAAGGATTTGGAGATTTGGTTAGTGCATCAACACAAAAAGCAGAGAAGAAGGATTAGGAGAGGGCGAGATATTTTTTCGAGAGATCATCAAAAGGAAACAAAACTTTGCTTCATCAGAAGCTAGAGGCGAGCTATCTGGGCATCATCACTGCCGGCACCAACTCCACTCCTTGCAGCCGTCGCTGGAGACACCAAGCAATAACACAGGAGCTCCAAGAGGTAAGCAACTCCTTCACTGGTTCATACTATCATCTATAATGGAATAAGCATTGGAGATATATACTTGCTCTTGCATTTTTATGCTTAATAATACTGTGTACGAACCTTCACCATCGTCAAACCTACATTCTTACCAAATGTCATCATCCTACATTCCCCCTGCTAAAGAAATTCCATCAAGTCATAAATTAATTTCTCATAATCCTCACCCACAATCACAACAAAAAAACAATAGAGCCAGTATCGTCATCTTCACAGAACCATTCCATTCATCCATTGGAACCTCCACCCCAACTCACGCATAACACCATCCTCGACCTACATTGCACAAAGCCACCGAGATAAGCACCAATCACCAAGAACAATGACCAATTTCCAGCACCCAAACACAAGTTCGTACTTTACCTTCACTGAACCAAAGCGAGAATTCGCCACTGTGCCGTCCACCATCGCCTTCAACCATTCAACACCAATCTCCACTTTCATTCATTCTTGTCCAATCTAAGAAGAGGCACACACAGCCACCTTTAGGCTCACCATCACGTTGTAGAACACTAGATTAAGGTAGTAGTGCGAAGAGGGAGAAGAGAAACAGAGAAGGAAAGAAAGGCTTGGAGCTGTGGCCGGCGATGATCTCGGTGGTGAGCAGTGTACTCGCGAAGCTTTGGACCATGGCATACGGCGGCTGGCTAAGACTGCAGTGGCGACCCGCATCGCCGGCAGCACCTCAGGTAGAGCAAGAAGGTCGTCGTGGCAGCGAGGACCAGGCGGAGGGCCTCTTCGCGGTAGCCAATTTGGCGGAAGCGGCTGTACGCGCGCGAGGAGAAGAGGAAAGGGGAACCCAGCGTCATGGCTAACGGTGGCTCCGGGGATGAATGGTGGTGAGCGAGAGTGCTTGCGACGTTTCAGCCGCGACTCGTAGTGGGCGGTTTCGATGGAGGCGGCGGCCTGTATGCGTAACCTGGCGGAGGCGAACCCCTCCCTGGGTTACCGTTTTCGAAGGGAAACGAGAGAGAGAAGGCAGTGGCACCGCGGTCGGCAGTGGTTCCGGTGGCGCTTGAGGTCGCCGTCGACGCCGAGACCGGTAGAGGCCGCCCCGCCCCCTTGCGGTGGCCGTTTGGGCGTAGGCTGGGACGTGGTCGTTGAACGGCAGAGGTGAGCGCCTCTGGGTTTTCTTTTTCAGAGAGAAAAAGACCTGGGTCTCAGTTGAATGAAATGGTGCAATGTGAAGCAATGTGAAGGATTGGAGAACCCCTAAGGGTTTCCTGAGCTGAGGGACGAAAAGGCCTGGGCCTGATCTAACTTTCACTTAAAAATATTCATATGTATATAATAAAAAAAAACAAAACATTTCTCTCCTTCGTGCACCCCCATTCCTCACCCGCGCACCCCCATATATTCCCTAGGCCTAGGCCCAGACCCATCTCATTCCTAAAAAATAAAAACAAAGGAAACAAAATTTCTTTTCTTGCCTGTACCCCTTATTCTCACTTCCTCACCCCCTTTTAGCTTGGGTTTAGTCCCAATCTGTTTATAAAAGGAAAAATGGTTTGGACACCCCATTTTCTCATTTAGGCACCCCCATTGTTTGTTTTATTTTTATTATTTATTTATTCATTTTTTTGTTATTTATTTCATTTATTTTATTTCCTATTTATCTTATTTCATTTATTTTTTATTTATTATTATTTTAAATATCTACTTATTAAAATATATATATATATATATTTAATAATATATAAAAATAATATATATATATATATAATTACAAAAATGTTTTAAAGGTTAAGCACACGTGTGATCGCTCGCGTCGTCCTTGTGCTAAAAAACCTTTTCTTCTTTCTTAAATAAAATTACAAAAATGTTTTAAAGGTTAAGCACACGTGTGATCGCTCGTGTCGTCCTTGTGCTAAAAAACCTTTTCTTCTTTCTTAAATAAAATTACAAAATGTTTTAAAGGTTAAGCAAACGTGTGACCGCTCGCGTCGTCCTTGTGCTAAAAACCTTCTCTTCTTTCTTAAATAAAATTACAAAAATATTTTAAAGGTGAAGCACACGTGTGACCGCTCGCGTCGTCCTTGTGCTAAAAACCTTATCTTCTTTCTTAAATAAAATAACAAAAATATGTTTTAAGGGTTAAGCACACGTGTGACTGCTCGCGTCGTCCTTGTGCTAAAAACCTTTTCTCTTTCTTTTAATAAAAATAACAAAATATGTTTTAATGGTTGAACAGTCGTGTGATTGTCCGCATCGTCCTAGTGATCAATACCTTTCTCTCTTATTTAAATAACTAAATGAGGATATGGGTGCTCGTGCGATCGTCCGCATCAGCCTAGTACTTAATATCCTCAATATTAAAAAAATTAAATAATGGTATGAGTGCTCGTGTGACCGTCCGCGTCGGCCTAGTACTCATTACCTTTTTTTTCTCGAAAATATTAAAAAACATAAAATCTTCAAAAATTAAGAAACATGTGCATTTTCAAACAAAAAACAATCTCTCGGCCAGAACTACGTGATCCTTGATTCTCCATCAAGAGTGGAGATACGTAGGAGCAAGGCTAGTCCTTGTCAGGTTCACTTCCCAAAAATGAAAAATCATTTCAAAACAAATTTTCAAAATATTTCCAAACAAATTTCTCAAATAGCTTCAAAGAACTACGTAACCCAGATTTCTCGTTCTGAATGAGAATACGTAGGAGCAAGATCAATCCTTGTCGGGCCCAAAAAACTAAAAAATATATTTTGTTTCTTTAGAGTTTTATTTTAGGGGATAGTTAAACATTTTGTAAACCACATCATTTTCGCGCATTTAGTTAAAGGTACTGCCTTAGGGCAGGCGTTGTAGGGTGTTAATACCTTCTCTACACGTAACCGACTCCCGAACCCAGAATCTGGTTTTCGCGGACCGTGTCTTATCATTTTATGGTTTTTCCGTAGTTTTCCAGAATAAACTATGGTGGCGACTCCAAATCTCTTTTTCTAAAACCCGTCTTTTTTTGGATCGTCGTCCCGTCGCGATTCCGGTTGCGACAGATGACGACTCCACTGGGGACATCTAGAGAGTCAAGCCATTTAATTAGATGCGCGAATTCGATGTGGTTTTGCTTTATGTTTTCCTCCCCTTTTTCTTTATCTATGTTTGATATTTGGCATAATTGCATGTGCGTTGTTTTGATTGTTCCATATTGAACCCTAGGGTAGAAGACATGTTTATATCTGCCTGGGAATTTTTCTGGTTGTTTTGCAGGTGAGGGTTTGGGTATGCATTACATTCTCCCTTCACACACACACTATGCATATCATGAGTGGAGCCCTATACGCGGGTTCGAGTGTAACTTAGAATTAGAGGGGTTGTGTAGCGGTGCCATTTGGGACATACTTCCTGTTTGGCTATCGTGAGAACCCCAACTAGAGTCTATTTTCTTCATTTGTGTCTTCACACCTAGTTGATTACTCGACTGTTGTGGAGATGCTGTGAAGGGGGCCATAGCTCTAGTGACCGTTGATCTTTAGGTTCAGGGAACTATCCTTGTGAGATTGCATATACTTAACATTGAATCTCAGGTCTCAAACCTTCTCTAGGGCACAAAGGGAGATGTGTGCAGTCTTATAACCCTCATTTTCACTTAACAAAACCACGCACCTTGTACATATCATCATATCTCTTTATATGTCTTTTTATTTTCTTTCTTTCATTGTTGCTCATTATTTTTATGGTCTTGTCACATTTTGTGTATTCTAGTCGAGAAATTATAAATTTGTGATTAAGTCCTTAAGGTAAAGATGGAAATTAACATGGGGTTTTGAGTCGGGGGTATTCGAGTTCAGACATTTTGATATACATCAAAGCAAAGGACGGTATTACTGGTGGATAAAGGGATCTGGTGAGAAAAAGATAACCCTGAAAGATGCATTCAAGAAGGGGTATAAAAATTTGTTGAGCTTGTCAGAGGGGAAGAATTTGGGCAAATCTTAAATACACTTCTCGAGGGCAAAGATCTATACAACTACCTCGGGCAGTATACCCATATCTTGCAGCAAGTGAGAATCATAAGAGTGCACCCTATGAAGTTGGAGAGAGGATTCATGCTTAAGGATAAAGCGAGGAGCCTTCCTCGGGGTTACCTAGAGTGGTACCTGTATCGTTCGACTAAGGAGGAAAAGTGGGAAACAATTATGAATGTACTAGCTCTTATCCTCTATGGTGTCATGCTCTTTTCTAATATCATGGATTTTGTCGGCTATGTCGCCATGAATGCATTTGTGGGATACAAAGTTTGCTTTAAAGAATCCAGTCACTATTGTCCTAACTGAAGTTTCCAAGACCCTTAGGCAAGGTTATGATCCATCTAGAAAGAAGATCTCTTGCATGAGTAAGGCCATTTTGAATGCCACATGTCACGTGGAGGAGTTGTTGCGGTGTAAAACAGAAATTGAAGGGGCAATTGAATGGGTGCAGCTTTGCGCAAGCTTATAAAGAGAACATTAATGGCATGTTTTCCTGGCAACAAAGATCGTGTATCATACACCATTGCGGGAGTTATCCTGATGTCCCCCTCATGGGTATCAGAGGTTGTATTAATTACAATCCTATGTGTCAGCACAAAAACAATTTTGGGTATCTTGCGAGACGATCACCAACGCCTACATCTCTTGCCACATCGTAGATCTTCAAAGGAAGGAACCATTATTGGAATGCTTCATCAAGTTAGAGACGCTTAGAGTACTGTTGTTTTGTTCGATGGGAGACCCAAGACCATGGAGTTTTGATGAAAGGTTCCCTTAGCCAATGGATCACAGAGAGGGTTAAGACAGTCAAGTTTTCATTCAATGTAATTTCTCCAGACCCAAATTGTGAAAAGAAATTTCACACTGCTGAGTAGCGTGTGAAAGCAGCAGTGGGAAAACTGAATAAGGAATGTTGACATCAAGCTAAAAAGGAGACATAAATAATTGATAATTCAAATGAAGAGGCATATTATTGAGCAAGGGGGAATTGAAAGAGAAGTCTCTCACAACTAGCTTCCCTCGTCAATGAAGCCATTAAAGGTGTTCCGAAGTTATTAACTGATGTTGAGTCTGTAGTGTCAATCTTTAACCTGCTTAAGAGGATTGAACTTTCCTCAATTGCTGCAAGAACTGACTAGAGAAATGAAGAATGTGATGGCTAAGGCCCGAGATGGTTGACCAAGACTTCCTTTGACTCACATTTTGGGAACCTTCGAATGATGAAACACCCTAATGACTCTGTTTCGTGTTAATTTCCAAACTATACCGGGGCAATGTTTTCACAGCTTTATAATTTTCGACTAGAGTATTTGAACTACGTTGTCTTTTCTTTTTCTTTTCATTTTTATTTTCCTTTTCTCAATTTGTTTCATCTAATAAAATGTTAAAAAAAAAAGCTAATGATATGGCTAAACATCCAAGATACCCTAAAGGACTCGAACCAGTTACCAAATCTTAGAGAACCAAGGAGAAGTTCAAGAAGGGATGAAAGTTGATATTCAACAATTGAATGACCAAATGAGCTTAATCCTAGAGGTTCGCCCACACCATAACCATCACACAGAGTTCGATAGGCCTAAATTTTCCCCTCATATGGTCTTCCCCTACATTACACTTCACCCTTGGGAGTGGATTTGAGGCACGTTCACACTCAAAAGGAAGGAAATCACGCAGTTGAAAGAGGAAAGAAGCTTGGGGAACTTTCATGGTCCCTACCGAAATGATTCAGCTCAGTGTTGTGAGCAAGATAATGACAAAGCAACCCGAGTTGAAATCTTTTCCTCATGTCGTTGCACCAGTGGATGTTGAGGCTGACAAGCGTATATTTGAAATGTTGGAAAAAGGATAAGAGTCATGGAAGGGGAAGGAAGCTCTAAGTTTGCAAATGTTGCAGGGTTATGCTTAGTCTCAGATGATATGGTGATACCTCCCCAAAGTTTAAATTACCCGGAGGGACTACTTGTCCAAGAGCCATCTCATGATGTACGGAAAGAAAATGTTTGTGCATGCATACGATGAAAATTTGTTCCGAGAATTTGGTTGGCATGACACTAACTGATGCGTTCATCTTGAACCTTCACGCAACTAGTTCTGGAAGGATCTAGTGACTGCTTTCTTAAAGCAGTACAAATATATCAAGGATGGAGCACCTGATAGATTACAACTGCAAACCTTGGTGAAGGAGTCCAAATTGTTCAAAGAATATGCCAAAGGTGGAAAGAGACTACTGCTCAAATAAAGTTTCATGAGAGTGATAAGGAAATGGTTCCCATATTCCTCAATACTTTGTAATCACCCTTCTGTGAGACCATGGTGAGCAGTGTTTCCCTAAACTTGGCAAACTTGGTGATAATCAGATAAAGAATTAAAATTTGTGTGAAGACTAAAAAGATCGCTCAAGGTCCTACCATGGTAGTAAATGTGAACAAGTCTGGTCTAAGCTTGGGATAAGGAGAGAAGAAAGAGCTCATTCACATGCCACCGCTCAAATACCGTTGGCTTACCCTTTGAAACCGTTTTGAGGAAAAATCGGAGACTCGACCCAAACTCAACTTCCTACCAAGCCGCCAGGCAAAAATGTTGATCAAGACGAAAGGCATATGAGTTTCACTCTTAACCTTCTGACTTATGCAACATTTCTTCCAAGTCTCCTGCATAAAAGGCTTGGTCTCTACTTGTTACATGAAGCCTTTAAAGCCTCAATACCTCAAGACTCGTGATGCATCATATACAAAAGGTGATTATCATGAAAGGGTTATTGGTCATTCCACCAAAAGTGTTGGGTGTTCAAGCACAAGCAAAATTTGATTGATTCAGGATGATTAAAGTTTGAAGAAAGTCAACCCAACATTGAGGCATGACTTGAGAATGTCTCTACAGATGCCATGAAGAAATGAAGTGGGCTTTAAGACCACATAAGAGAGCATAAGTCATTGTACAAGTGAATTTGATGTTGTGAAGTGTCTTGCTATGGAGAAGTATGCTCATTGGTATCACGTCTTCATCCATGACTTTCAATGTGAACGTTCACTATGGGATTTCTCCAAGTAGTGCTGGAAATCGAGTCCTGAAAGGGTATTGTGAAAAAAAAACAAAATTAAAAAGAAATAAGTTGAAGGCAATTTTGAGTCCCTTGTCTTTCTTGCAAATCGTCAAACTCTTGTTTTTTTTCGAAAATAGCAAAAAAAAAGAAATAAAAATGATAATAATCAAAAATAAAAATGCAGTGTCAAGCTTTTCCGAGGTCAAGTGTTTAATCAAAAATAAAAATTTGACGTTTCTTTTCTAGACGTTTGTGTGCATGTTGCTTGAAAACCTCCACCCTTCACCTTTCCAAAATAAAGGATTTTCCCTAATAAAAATAACACTACCCTCATCAACAAATACCTTTACACTGAGGCAGATTGGCCTAACCAATATTACTCTCGCTTGTGCTAGTTGGGTGATCCCTGAATCCATTGAGACAAACAAAAGAACTTTCAAAAAGAGAATAAGTCCCCTAAATTGAAAACCCCGAAAGGACGGTCTAGAAAGAAGGAAAAAGAAAAAAATGACGCATGTTAAGGTCATCCAGTCGTGGAGTTAATCTTTTGAAAATAAAGCAATCAGAGTTCAAAATGATGTGTGGCCTTCTTCTTGTCTTTATCTAAAAAGAAAAAAAAATATATCCATTGTCACCCTATTTTGAGCCAAAAATAAATCCTTTTTCAAAATTATTCCCAAGCAAGGGTTATCATCAGTATGAGTCAACTCAGGAAGCAAATGAAGAGCATTCAATGATCAAACGAGAGAATCCTTCAAAAGGGTAAACAAAAAAACAAAAACAAAAGAAAAGAAAAAATCCCAAAGTGGTGATAAATGAAAAGAATGAAAAAAGCAAGTTCAAGAAAAAAAGCAAAGTGCTCAAAAAGTCAAATAGTTGATGTGATGCCTAGATGATAACCCTTGTTTCAAAAAAAATAACCGACAAGCATTCATTTGGGCCTTTAACCCTTTCTTTCGATACCTTCTAGCCCTAGCCACATTACAAGCCTAATAAAGTCCACACAGATTGAATAATGTTTGCTCAAATTTTAATAAAACTTAATTTTGCAATAAGACGAAATGACTTGCAATGTGTCCAAAAAAAAACAAAAAATTTGAAAATAAATGAAAAAAAAGAAAAAGTAATGTCTCAGGAAGAAGGGATCTCTTTTCCAACTAGGCAAAAGCATGCAAAAGAAAATCAGACCAATTGGGATCATCCTTTTAACCGATCCTTTTCATGCCCACTACTTCTTCCAAACATAACCCTGTGCCAAAAACTGGGGCAACTTTGTGAGTCTCATACGAGTTTTCCATCAACCCATACCACAATAAATAAAGAAAAAAGCTGGGGCAGCTCTGTGAGTCTCACAAGAGTTTTTCATCAATCCATAATCCAAAGATTGGGGCAACTTTGCATGTCTCACTTGATTTTTTTCACCCTAATTTTCATGGATCCATACCCCATGCCCATTTTCCATAACACCAAGCTGGGGCACCCTTTGGGTATCTCGTGTTCCACATTGACATTCACATACTACATCTCCGTCGAGGAGTGTATGGGGATTGATGTGCCCACCTGACTATCCCATCTTTTCCAAACCCTTACAAACATCTCCCATTTTCACTAGTCAGTAAATTCAAGCATGTGTGCACTGATGTCAGGAAAGAGAAAGTTGAAGATATAATCATATCAGTTAGATCTCGGATGTATGACATTCCTCACTTTCACAAAACATTGAACATAAAGATTGGTTTGATGATGTTTGCAAGTAAGATGAATGACTCAAGTAAAAAAAAAAACACAAAACAAAACAAATGTTTTTCATATGTGCATAAATCCATCAAAAGAAATTCTTTCAGATCGAAACCCTCTTCATTCATATGAATGGTTGTCGAATCCTTCTTCAAAAATACAAAAAAAAATAACATTATGGTTTTCTCTTTCAAGTCATACTATTTCTTATTGATCAAGTTTTTTTTCTCTCATTTTGAGGTTTTGACACTCACAACTTTACACATTGTTCATCGCTTTTAAGTTAGGTTTTAGCATTCTACCATGGTCTTTACACCTTGTTTCTCCTATCTTCATATCAGGACCCTCTCTTTGAGAATAGTCACTGATGTCTTTTAAAAAATCAAATTTCTGTCAAAAATTACAAGAAAAAAAAAACATTTCACAAAACTACAAGTTTCAAGAATTTTGAAGTTTATAAGCTCAGTTTCCACACTGGCCCCCAAAGCCCAATTTCCATACTGGCCCCCAAAGCCCAGTTTTGCCTAGCACCCTAAGCCTAGTTTTATCTAGCACCCTTAGTTTTCTTCTTCGATATTGGCCCTCTGCAAAGCAATGGTCAAATTCTAGTTTGTTGTTTTGCGATATCGACCCTCTACTATGAATGGTCGAATCCAGGTTTTCGTTTCGTGTTGTTGGCCCTCTGCTAGGCAATGGTCAATTCCAGTTTGTTGTTCGGCGATATCGACCCTCTGCTAGGCAATGGTCAAATCCAGCTTGTTGTTCTACGATATCGGCCATCTGCTAGGCAATGGTCAAATCCAGGTTGTTGTTCTGCGATATGGCCCTCTGCTTGGCAATGGTCGAATTTAAGTTTTCTTCTGCGATATTGGCCCTCTGCAAGGCAATGGTCAAATCCAGATTGTTGTTATGCTATATTGGCCCTCTGCAAGGCAATGGTCAAGTCCAGATTTTAGTTTTTCTAACGGCCCTCTGCTTGGCAATGGTCGAATCCAAGTTTTTGTTTGGTGAATCGCCTCTCTTTGGGCATTGGCCAAGCTTTTTGTTGCATCGTGACTCTCTTCATGAATTTGGTTATCATATGTACTTGAATCGATTGTTATTCTTCCCCTTTCTTTTTGAAACCAGACGAAATTAGTATTTCTATCTTTACTAATCTTTTACTATATAATATGAAAACATCACTTTGTCATATTATCTAGTAAAATCTAAGTAAAGAGGGACAATTGTCAATACCAAATTTCGTCCGGATTGGTTTTGGGTTTTATCGTATTCTATTGTCTTATGTTTTATTATTTACTCATTTTCATTTACATTGTTATTTTCATTTCTTCTCTTTTGTTTTATTCTTATTTTCTTTTTAGTATTCTATTTTTATTTTATTTTACTTTTCCTTTCATAATTTCCATTTTTAAACTTTGTTTTTACGTCTTATTTTTATTTTTAGTTTTGTTCTAATATAATTAATATGGTTAAATGCAATAGTTAAAAAAAAGGAAAAAAGGTTTGGAACGTTCCATTTTGTCTTTAGTGAAAAAAAAATGTTTTGTCGAGGGAAGGACAACGCGTGTGTTGAAGGGGAGGGAGCCGGCTTCTACAGATAAGGATTTGGAGATTTGGTCAGTGCATCAACACAAAAAGCAGAGAAGAAGGATTAGGAGAGGGGGAGATATTTTTTCGAGAGATCATCAAAAGGAAACAAAACTTTGCTTCATCAGAAGCTAGAGGCGAGCTATATGGGCATCCTCACTGCTGGCACCAACTTCACTCCTTGCAGCCGTCGCTGGAGACACAAAGCAATAACACAGGAGCTCCAAGAGGTAAGCAACTCCTTCACTAGTTCATACTATCATGTATAATGGAATAAGCATTGGAGATATATACTTGTTGTTGCATTTTTATGCTTAATAATACTGTGTACGAACCTTCACCATCGTCTCCTATAGTAACCTACATTCTTACCGAATGTCATCATCCTACATTCCCCCTGCTAAAGAAATTCCATCAAGTCATAAATTAATTTCTCATAATCCTCACCCACAATCACAACAAAAAAACAATAGAGCCAGTATCGTCATCTTCACAGAACCATTCCATTCACCCATTGGAACCTCCACCCCAACTCACGCATAACACCAACCTCGACCTACGTTGCACAAAGCCACCGAGATAAGCATCGATCACCAAGAACAATGACCAATTTCCAGCACCCAAACACAAGTTTGTACTTTACCTTCACTGAACCAAAGCGAGAATTCGCCACTGTGTCGTCCACCATCGCCTTCAACCATTCAACACCAATCTCCACTTTCATTCATTCTTGTCCAATCTAAGAAGAGGCACACACAGCCACCTTCAGGCTCACCATCATGTTGTAGAACACTAGATTAAGGTAGTAGTGCGAAGAGGGAGAAGATAAACAAAGAAGGAAAGAAAGGCTTGGAGCTGTGGCCGGCGACGATCTCGGCGGTGAGCAGTGTACTCGCGACGCTTTGGACCATGGCATACGGCGGCTGGCTAAGACCGCGGTGGCAACCCGCATTGCCGGCAGCACCTCAGGTAGAGCAAGAAGGTCGTTGTGGCAGCGAGGACCGAGCGGAGGGCCTCTTCGTGGTAGCCGATTTGGCGGAAGAGGCTGTACGCGCGCGAGGAGAAGAGGAAAGGGGAACCTAGCGTCGTGGCTGACGGTGGCTCCGGTGACGAATGGTGGTGAGCGGGAGTGCTTGCGACGTTTCAGCCATGACTCGCAGTGGGCGGTTTCGATGGAGGCGGCGGCCCGTGTGCGTAAGCTGGCGGAGGCGAACCCCTCCCTGGGTTACCGTTTTCGAAGGGAAACGAGAGAGAGAAGGCAGTGGCACCGCGGTCGGCAGTGGTTCCGGTGGCGCCTGAGGTCGTCGTCGACGCCGAGACCGGTAGAGGCCGCCCCCCCTTGCGGTGGCCGTTTAGGCGGAGGCTGGGACGTGGTCGTTGAACGGCAGAGGTGAGCGCCTCTGGGTTTTCTTGTTCAGAGAGAAAAAGACCTGGGTCTCAGTTGAATGAAATGGTGCAGTGTGAAGGATTGGAGAACCCCTAAGGGTTTCCTGAGCTGAGGGACGAAAAGGCCTGGGCCTGATCTAACTTTCACTTAAAAATATTCATATGTATATAATAAAAAAAACAAAACATTTCTCTCCTTCACGCACCCCCATTCCTTACCCGCGCACCCCTATATATTCCCTAGGCCTGGGCCCACACCCATCTCATTCCTAAAAAATAAAAACAAAGGAAACAAAATTTATTTTCTTGCCTG